>NC_044044.1:33560698-33822069 GCF_901765095.1 Microcaecilia unicolor
TTGCAGGTATATCGCCAGCCAAGTACCTGCCTGATCCTTTCAACAATCAGTATAGACAGGGTCAGAACCTTACCTGCATGTTATTGTCTATGAGTTTCCCCACACTCTGGAAACAACCAGATTCCATCTGCTTGCTTTTAAGCCAATTCACAGCCTCAGTGATGTATTTCTCATCTATGAATATTATACGCTTTGCTCGGCCAAAGTACTTGGCTACAAATGCAGTTAGCCTAAGGGCAAGAAAGAAAAAGAGTGAGTGGGAGAAGAGTGCAGTCTCGTTACTGGGATAATAGAGGATGCTGCAGGCCAGGTGTATTAGTGGAACTGTGCGTGGAGGTCTCAGTACTGGGACAGTAGGGGGTGCTGTAGGGCAGGAGTGAGGTGCATTGGCAGAGCTGTGTGTGAGGGTATCGGTACAGTCATAGTAGTATAGGAGTGAGGTATATGGACAGAGCTAGGTGTGAGGGTCTCAATACTGGAATAGGAGGGCAGGAGTGAGGGAGGTGCATCAGCAGAGCTGGCATGGAGGTCTCAGTACTGGGACAGTAGGGGGTGCTTCAGGGCAGGACCTTAAGGTGCTTCATCTCTTTCTTTAATGTTTTACTTACCAAGTGGATGGATGGCTGAGTTGGCCAGAGTCCAGCTACCTGACAGAAATTCTCGTGCAGGGTTCAAACTCAGGTTATGGGTCAAGGGGGCAGTAGGCACGTGACCTACCAATTGCAACCTAAGACTTTATACCAGGGGGAGGAAAGATGTCTGAGGAAGGTAATGGCAAACTACCCACCTAATAGTCTGCCAAGAAAGCATCATGCCAGTTGTGGCCTCCATAATTCATTTGCAACATGGTACTTGCGTACAAGAGACCAGTTTTTGCCTTTATCTTTACATACCAAGTATTTCCTGAGGCATCTCTTTCCCCAAAGGCACTATAGGAACCATCATTATGTTTATAATTTAATTCACGCTGATACCCTGAAGAAAAGGAGACAAAGATGCCTGCGGGTTATCACTCACTCATGCGCCAAACTTCATAGGGTCAACATAGAAAAATGAAGGCAGATAAAGACCATAGGGCCTATCCAGTCTGCCCATCCCTACCATCCACTATCCTTACCTCTCCTTTAGACATCCCGAGGGGTATTTTTGATAAAATGTCTAAGTCTGATTTTGGACATTTTGCTAAAAGGGAAAGGGAAATGGCACTTGATTTACCGCTTTTCTGAGGTTTATGCAACTACATTCAAAGCCGTTTACATATATTCAGGTACTTATTTTGTACCAGGGGCAATGGAGGGTTAAGTGACTTGCCCAGAGTCACAAGGAGCTGCAGTGGTGAACATAGACATTTTTGAACCTGAAAAAAGTCTATCTTTTTGGTTCCAAATTTGCCTTTTTCTAGATATTTTGTGTTCATTGTGTTTTTCTTTTGGATCATTTTGGGAAAAAGAACATCCGAGAGAGAAACACCCAAAAACCAGACATTTGGGATGTATGGGGGCCATAATGTTTAGTAGACTGGCCACACAGACATCCCAGCAGAGCAGTGGGGCAATCTAGGGGGCACTGCAGTGGACTTGTCATAAAGGGCCCCAGGTTCACATCTCACCATAACCCCTTTATGTTGTATGGTGAGCCCTCCAGGAATAAAGAGCAACCTACTGTACCTCGCTGTCCACCACTACAAAAGCCTTCAAGCTTGCAGGTGTCACATATATGTAGATTCAGTAGGTATTTAGAGGTTTTGGAAAGGTTCACACATTCCATCACAAGTGTACCAGTTGGGCTATGGGCTTGAGTTCCTTCTCTACAGTCCACTGCACTAACCTAGTAGGCTACTCCTGGGACCTGCATGTTACATTAACAAGAATGACTATCATATCTGAAGCTGTCATAGAGCCTGGTATGTACTGTCACTGTCACATCTTAGGGGACTGGGAAGGGGGTCTGTGACCACTGGGAGAGTAAGTCAGGTTATACCTTAATCCCTGCAGTGGTAATTTGGTCATTTAGGGCACCTTTTGGTCATTTATTCATGATTGAAACAGGTCTAATGAAAAGTGTCTTCATTTTGGCCCGAGATGTTTTCATTTTGTTTCATTATTGTAGAAAACTCTATCTTTTGGTGCCACTCATGTCCCACCCAAAGCATGCCCCATGAACTGTGGAGAAAAATGCCTAAAACTGGAGTGTTGAAAATCACACCTTTGATGTATTTGAGAGAAAAATGTCCATCTTTGACCTTATGATGTTTTTTTTAGACTTTTTTGTTTTGAAAACGAGGCCTCTCTATGTGTTTGTCTTATACATTCCTGAATTCATATACAGTCTTGGTCTCCATTAATTTTCAGAATGGCCCGAGCAGCCAACTGAGAGAGGAAAATATGGCTTGGTCAATGTAATCTCCAAGACATCATAAAATATACAGAACTTAATTTTCAGTGGAGTGTGGGCCAAATCATTATAATCTATATAATTCATAATTGGTTTCTGGTTTCTGGAAACTGAAGGAACTTGTTCCATGCTCCATTAATGTTCATATTGTGATACTAAATAAATCATCATTTTTCCAGAACTGTGAGGGTCAGTCTTGGTTCAATGCACCTCCTTCAAATGGTAATAACAAAGGGGCCAGGGAACAGATGTGACATGTAGAGAGAGATATACCCACACCTGTTATTCCTAGAAACCATGAAGGGAAAGTTTTCACCATGTAGGATTCAGCTGCTTAACGTTTTTTTAGACAGTCAAATTCCTTTCTAAATTCACCCTAAGTAATGCGAATACTAGACAGGATGTACGTCACACCTTCCTAGTCTGGTTCGTGCCCTTCTCTACCCCTTTCCTCACTTACCACTCTCCAAGAATCCCTTAGCCTTCTCTTTTATCTCTGGTGTTAGCTGCCCTGTGCTTCCCAGGTACTCCAAAATGTCAACGTTGGGAGCAAAGTTGATCATGTTCTGTTCACCACAGCCATAAGGCATGGCTAGCAACCTGTCCACATTGTTCAAGGATCTGCCCATGAGATCAGCTAAGGGAGGTAAGAAGGAGTGATGGAAAAGATTACTTAAAAGAAACAAAATGCAGTAAATAAGAGAGAACCAGCAGCACAAGCCATGTATGTATGAAAACACATATGTCTGCTCTGGTTGTGTGTGTTTTTGAGTGCTTGTTTTTCTCGGCCTGCTCATTCATGTATCTGTCTATATCCTTCTCTCCCTTACAGCTCTGTAATCGGTTTTGTGACTAGAGATAAACTTGGACACTTTTCCAACTGCAGGTGAATGATTGTGAATTCATGATCAACACACCTCAGATATTCTCTTCCGGATTTTGCCTTATATTTTATTGCAATAGCTGTACGCATCAAGGTGTTCTAATTCCTAAGTGAGGATTCACAAATATTAGCAGCATTATTCCTAACAATCGTAGCAGGAGCTTACCTATTACAGACACCTGGGCTCTTTCTGATCCCTCCACTATGTTGGCTGGAAGCTCTAGGGAGACCTTTTCAGAAGCTGAAACAAACAAATACGAGAATAAAGCTGAGAGATCTTATGATGAATGTTGAGTGGGTTGAAAATACTGAAGAAGATGCAGAGGTGATATAAATTGTTCAAATTTGAGTGACTGATGTGTGAATTAGGCAGTCAGCACCCACCCCCATCCTCCCACCCTGTCAGACTGTCATAGTAATGCTTGAATCTTTTCACTTATATACACTGTCAGCTAGCACATTTGCTTATTTCCGATCTGACGAAGAAGGGCAACCTTCGAAAGCTAATCAAGAAATGTATTAAATTAGGAGTTTAGTGAAATTTTGAGTATAAAGTTATGCACTCAGCTCTAATAAATTTTCAAAGAGGCCAATTTAGGAGACTAACTTTCAAAGTTAGAAGCATCAATCCTTTGACTACCAGGTCCAATAAATGGAGGTTGACACCTATTTTTCTTGCAAGTTTTTGAGCTGTCTAGAGATGTGAATATTGTATCAGTGGGAGACAGCTCTCCGTGGTTCTGAATATCAGGATAGCTGACATTCTTCCACAGACCACATAAACCTATCACATGATGCATCTTTCATGGACAGTCAATGACTTCCTTTTAGTGAGGGTGGAATGTGAGGAAGTTAAACACCAATTAAACCATGAGGAATGCCCCCTACCTCCATTACAGAGCAGGGAACTGTGGGTCTTTTCCTCCAGGATCCCTTCGGGCTGTGGAGAAGGAAAAAAAAAAGGGCATATGAATGGCAGATCAACATTCAATAAAAAGAATTTCTTTCACAATACTCCAAAATGTCTTTCCAAAGAAAGCTAGGATGCATTGCTGTTCATAAATTAACAAACTAACCCTGAAATAAATATTCAGAAAATGGCAGGATCATGCAGTGAATAATAAACTTTCAAACGTCCATCCAGGTGAATAAAATATGGGTATTTTCTGCTTGTAAATCTTGTTCTTAATTTTCCAAAGCATGCATGCATTTTCCATTGAAAGCTGCCATAGATACGAATATCCAATGGATTTTCCACCTTTTTTGTGCATGCGGTATTTATATGGGAAATAAAACATGTACAGCTGAAAATACCATCTATGCCCCCATTCAGTCTGGCTAAAAGTGTGCAAGCCATGAAACCTCATATGAGAGAGGGCAATTTCCAAACAGCCAATTTTCCCAGGTAAATATGGCTGTGCAACAGTGAGATACCTCCCCAGAGCTTTGATGCAGATCCGCTTTTCAGATGTCTGTACTGCATTCGTACTTTACATGTATCAGTGTATAATGTGTATCACTGTGAGACCTGCATGGGGATAATGGGGAGGGGGGGGGTCTGATGATGATGATCAGTGTAGCAACTACCTCCCGCCTCCCCACACGCAATATTTACTTAGATTTATAATGGCAGGAGAGAGTAAAAAAAGGACATTTTTTACAAAGCCGCACTAGAGATTCCTGCATGGCAAAAAGTGAGGAATCCCATAGGAATTGAATGGGCTTCCTTTTATTTGCCACACCGAGAATCAGTAGTGTGGTTTTGTAAGTGGCTCAGAAGCATCAATCATAATTTCTTCTCAGAATAAAATTTTAAAAAATCTAAATGCAAAGGTTTTTCTTAATGATTGTGTGTATCTTATTCATGTCCGTTGTTTCTTTTGCTAATAATCCTGATATGGCCATCTAGTGGTCTGTGTGTGCTGTATCTGAAGTACTGGGACCCTTTCTCTTTTTTCTACAGCATTGAGAAGATCAGCTAAAGGCCAGGATTCTTTTTCCTTTCTTACAGACCTGAACAAGCAGGTGTTTGATCAATGTGTCCCGTTTTCCCTTTTTGGGAACTGTGGGAGTTTCAACTCCACAAAGCTTTTTGGTTCTCAGAGCTTCAGCGCTTACTGTAAAGTTCACCTCACCTTAAGAAAAAAAAACAGAAAAACAAATTTAAAGTAAGAAAAAAAAGCCTTATTAATATAATTTCAACTTGATCCAGATTTACTTGACAGGGTTGATCCAGTCCTGGGTTTGCCCCACTGCATGCAGGGACTTGTAGTCTTACTTTTCTTAGGGAGCCCACTGGGGAAATCAGAACAAATGTAACATAGGACTGGATTAATCCTGACATGCAAATCTGGATGCAGGGGGCAACCCTACTGGAAACACTCTATTACTGTCCCCAGATGGAATGGATTTGTGGAATCCAGATCATTCTTGAAGCGATGACATTGCCCATTGTTCTTACCTAGCTTGGTTGCAGTCACATTCCAGGTAAAGGTCTTGGCTTCACTGGCACAAAGACAGTTGGTATAGACGCAATCTGAGCATGGTTCCAGCTGGAAGTCTGAAGATTCAAGCAGTGTCACCTCAGCCTACAAATATATCATATACATGATGCCAAAAGCAGAGACTTGAGGTTACAGTGAAATACAAATTCCAATCACAGAGTCAAAATATTGAACTGTAACGATGGTAATAAAATATTTTTCTTCTGGAAAAATGGTAAGTGTGACAAGTCTACTGTCCATAATGCACTGGGTCAGGGGGCTAGGGATTGGTGTAACTTAGGTCAGGTGACATTAGGTCACATTTTCTCTCTCTTACCATGATGCATTTCTTTTCATAGTTGAAGACCGTGGCTTTTAGGGGGAAGCTCTCCGTTCGTTTCACAGAGTAGGGAATTGTCAGTTCCACGAAGAAGGGTTTAAAGACTTTTAGTGGTGATGTTTCTGAGAGCCCAAAGCCGATATCTGACGTGCAGAACATGGAGGCTCTCCACTCTGTGATGGCATCAGGGACTGTGACCGGCAGATTCAAATTCCCAGATGAACTGTATGTGGGGATAAAAAAATTAAAGAAAGAATATTTAAAACAAACAGTGGTAAGATTCTGATCTGCTTCCAATTCCTGAATTTTCCTTCGGGGAATGTCCTGCTCCCCATGGTGAACCTATAATAGATACTCCAGTGGTAATTCAATAAGTAGGCACTCATGAGTAATCCCATTGCACCTGGAAATGCAGAGAAATGACAAAGGGGGGGTACATGTGGGCAGGGCTCCGGTCCCAGGTGGACCTTGTGGATCCCCTTACTACAGGTCTATCCCTTGTGTTAACTGCCTGTGCCTAAAAGCACAGCACACCAATGCCGGTTTACTCTAGTAAGTCGATAACAGAATTGGCTCTCATCACATAGCGTCACATGAGAGGGTATACTGGGTCACCTAGGCAGGAATGCTGCATTAATAGAACAAAACACAACATATGGATCTGTGTGTCTTTATAAAATTATTACAGACAAACTAGGTGCTGACATTTCCACCTGCTCTGAGGCAGGAGGAACTTCATCTGTATGTGCCAATAGGAAGAGGGACTATATGTTTCTTATAAAAACACATTCAGAAGTGCAATTCCTGCCCCCATGAGCATCTACATTTATTCTCTAAGCTTCCACACATAATGTTACACTTTGTGTGCAAGTTATAGACTAGTGTCAGTTGCACGTGTAACTCAGGATCCTAATTAGCCAATTTTGGGCTATAATTAGTGTTCATTGGCACTGATTAGGGGTTACACATTTAACAGTTTTCAGCTGGGATCCTGCTAATTGTGCGTACAAAATCCATTGCGTCCTAGGGGATGTGGACCTGGGAGGGGCAATGACTAACACCTGCACACACAGGTTATAAAATACTAACAGTTACTCACCTATCAGTCTACTGCTAGGCATGAGCATTTCGAGTTTGGTGCATCACTGCACACTGACTCTAGTATTGTATAACGGCAACTGAGTACACAATTACCTTTGTAGAATTCATGCTTAGCACACATATCATCTTAGCATCACAACTGTAGTCAACCTATAGAGCAGTCTTTCCCAAATCAGGCCTGGAGTATCCCCTTCCCAGTCAGGTTTTCAGGATATCCACAATGAATATACTGCCTCCATTGTATGCAAATCTCTTTCGTGCATATTAAAAACCTGATTGGCAAGGGGGTACTCCAGGACTGACTTGGGAAACACTCTTGTAAATACCCTCTAGTGTCTTATTGAACTATCCATGGTGCTGAATACTCTATGTCCCTGGTAATGACTCTATAACCCTGAGGTTGAATATTTAACAGGAATATCCAAACAACATCAGTTCATATTTGGACAGTTGCTTCAGGCAGTATTATTTGTGTATATTCTTCAGCACTGGATGGATAGTGTCACTGAATATCCTTTGCTGACTGCCTCGACACTATCCAGGTAGTCCCTGGACAGTTTGTGGGCAGAGCAAGAGAGAGCTGAAGTTACTGGACAGCAGAGTTACTCAAAACTGCTCTCTGGATAACTGTCTGATAAAGTGAGGTCACAAGAAATGCTGTCCTGACTTTATGTGGAGTGCTACCCGGATAGCAGGTTCATATCACTGCTAACCAGAGGGACATCGTTTACCACTCTGTCCAGAAGTTCAACACCGTTCACAGTCTGATTAGCTGTCCCAAATAGCCAGATGATGTATTTGTACATCTGTTATACCATCAAATTGTCTTTAGGCATCAAGGTGGTTTACATATTGATTGCTCAACAGGACAGAAAACTAATAGCAGTGACAAAGCATAAGGAGGGAATTTGTGAATTATCTCCATGGCTAGTATTTAAACAATTGCCAGTCACAATGTCTATATAGTAACCTGTTGTTTTTCAAACATTTTTGTTTAAGACCTAGTGAAAGGAGAACAGTGTCACCCTTCCTACTCCACACCCAGTGTTCACTCTTCAGCCCTCATTTACTGTCTGTCATCATCCCTTCCTTCTATAGTCCCCACTGCTCATCCCTCTCTCTCTCTCTCTCTCTTTCTCACTCCTTCAGCCCACCTTTGCTCACTGTCACCTCTCCCCTTTCCAGCCCTCATTGGTTTCTCTCATCCCTCCCTTTTCTTCTCTAGCCCCCTCTTCTCACTCTCACCCCTTTTCTCGGCCCCTGCTGCTCTTTCTCACCACTATCTCAGCACGTCCTTATCTACTGATTCCTAAATAGCCCCACATGGCTGTCACTTTAAAGCACCCAGTGCTTGTACTCTCATATTTCTCCAGACGTTTTATAAGTATAGCATAATTTTCTCAGAGTTACAGCAAGCTCAGAGTAAGCAGCAAAATGCTGTGATTGCTATACTTTCTATTGCCTGCCCCCAGAGCACAGAGAATGAGTGTGAGACAAAACAGTAGGCCAGAATTCAGTCCTGGGTCAGGATTTAAAATTTCTCAGATCTGTAATACACAGTTTGTCACAGTGAGTTACTTACTCTGTGTATACCAAATCCCAGAGCCAAGATTCTGGGAAATGTTGGCGAACCTTCTCCTCCTGAACAGATTCAGAGATAAGCACCTTCTCCTCCTGAACAGATTCAGAGATAAGCACCGTCTCCTTCTTCTTCTCCAACGGAAAAATTGGAGCTGATTGACTGACTATTCTCGGCATTAGCATACGGTCTAAGGACATAAAGACAAAAAGATCATTGTTCAGAACCTGAACGTCTGTATTCTCAGATCATAGACCAAGATTCTGCTTTACATCATAGGAGAGAGAGCCTAGCTCGCAGGAGAGGAGAAAGATAAGAAGTGATTACTGGATTACTCAGAGATGAAAATGTGCTTAGAACTATACTTTATGGATGAATGTATTGAAGAATAGATACTGAGGAAATAACTCTGAAATCAGGCTGAGAAAAAAAGAGTGAGAGATAAAAGGGTGAGGGCGAAGGAGTGAGTGTGTGTGTTAGGAATGAAGCAGCTTTCTTTCATGCAAAGAATTTCAAAATGAACTGAAAAGTATCCCAACAAAAATTGGATTTTTTTCCCATTTCATTAATACTGCACATTATTTCAGAATAGCAGATACAAAAATGAAGGTGAAAATGCTCATGCCTATATTGGGGAGATATGCCTGTAACATATCATTCTGTAAGTTTACTACGTGTGTGTCCCCAGAACAGACCATGTAAATGTCCACCTGTAAAATATCCAGTATTCAAAATGTGTGTGTATTTCTGGAATAGCTCACAGCCAGATTTATGGTGGTATACGCTGTTATTCTGGTCATTTAGGCATGTATTTGGCACATTAGAGTTAATTCTATAAGAATGCATTAACATTTATCAGTCTAAATCTAATTGAGCTGTCCTTGGTGCTGAATGTCCTGTTTCTTTCATGATGCCTCTAGAGTGCCTGATCCAGTGTTCTAATCTGTGAATGCACTTTTCCTTGCTTGTCTCTTCACCCCCTCCCTCTCCACTACATTTTCTATTGTCGCAAGAAACTGCATATCCATTTGCTACGAAGGTGCAGAGAAGGGTGATGAAAATGATAAAAGGGATGGGACAACTACCCTATGAGGAGAGGTTAAGATGGCTAGGACTCTTTAGCCTGGAGAGAAGGCGGCTGAGAGGTGATATGATAGAGGTTTACAAAATAATGAGCGGGATAGAGCGGACAGATGTGAAGCGTTTCTTTACACTTTCTAACAATAATAGAACCAGGGGACACAAGATGAAACTAGAATGTGGTAGGTTTAAAACAAATCGGAGAAAGTTTTTCTTTACTCAACGCGGGGAAGGTAGTGATGGCAGCTGGCCTTGCTGAGTTTAAAGGGGGTCTGGACAGATTCCTGAAGGAAAAATTCATTGATCATTATTAAATTTGGGGTTTTTGCTAGGTTCTTGGGGCCTGGAAACAGGTGTGAGGATGTTATAATGCCATTGTATCGCTCCATGGTGCAACCGCACCTTGAGTATTGTGTTCAATTCTGGTTGCCGCATCTCAACAAAGATATAGTAGAATTGGAAAAGGTGCAGCGAAGGGCGACTAAAATGATAGCGGGGATGGGACGACTTCCCTATGAAGAAAGACTAAGGAGGTTAGGGCTATTCAGCTTGGAGAAGAGACAGCTGAGGGGAGACATGATAGAGGTGTATAAAATAATGAGTGGAGTGGAACAGGTGGATGTGAGGCGTCTGTTCACACTTTCCAAAAATACTAGGACTAGGGGGCATGCGATGAAACTACAGTGTAGTAAATTTAAAACAAATTGGAGAAAATGTTTCTTCACCCAACATGTAATTAAACTCTGGAATTCGTTGCCGGAGAACGTGGTGAAGGAGGTTAGCTTAGCAGAGTTTAGTAGCGGTTTATGGACTTGTCCTTTAGGAAACCATCCAACCCCTTTTTAAACGGACTTGGAAAAATCCACAATTCCAGGAATAACATGTATAGAATGTTTGTACATTTGGGAAGCTTGCCAGGTGCCCTTGGCCTGGATTGGCCGCTGTTGTGAACAGGATGCTGGGCTCGATGGACCCTTGGTCTTTTCCCAGTATGGCATTACTTATGTACTTATGGATTGGCCGCTGTTGGAGACAGAGTGCTGGGCTTGATGGACCTTTGGTCTTTTCCCAGCGTGGCGGTGCTTAAGTGCTTACGTTCAAATTGTATGGCTTCTGTTGCCATATTCACATCAGAGAAACCAGAATGCAGGGATTTTCTATAAAGTGGTAGCCGTGTTAGTCACTTTTAAAAGTAATAAGTGGAAATAGAGCAAAACATAGCAAAGAAAATAAGATGATACCTTTTTAATTGGACTAAATTAATACATTTCTTGATTAGCTTTTGAAGAAGGGTTACCTTTGAAAGCTAATCAAGAAATGTATTAAGTTAGTCTAATAAAAAAGTATCATCTTATTTTATTTTCTATATTTTGTTTTATTTCTATTTTTTATTACCTTTAAAGTGTAGGAACTATAATTCCAAGTGGAATGAGGTTAGCAGGAACAAGCTTGGGTATAGCTCAGCTATGGAAATTAAGTGGCTTGAGTTTAGCTGGCATGGAATGTTGCCACTATTTGGGTTCCTGCCAGGTACTTCTGACCTAGCTTGGCCACTGTTAGAAACAGGATACTGGGCTAGATGGAGCACTGGTCTGACCCAATATGGCTACTCTTATGTTCTTATGTCAGGGATATTTTGATAATACTGGACCCAACAACATCGTTTGATATTGTTGACCACCTACCCCTCTTAAGGAATCTGGAAGAACATGGAATCATTGGGGTGGCACTGAATTAGTTTAGGTCTTACTTCTCAGGTCATACATTTCAGATCTATGTTAATAACTGCCTCTTAGATATCTTTCCTTTGTCTTTTGGTGTCCTGCAGGGGTCTATATTGGATCCTATACTATTCTAGATTTAGGATGGTTTTCAACCACAACTTAACCAGGTAGATGTGGTTCCAATTCCCGTTAAAGATAGCCAGTTAAAGTTTTCCAGTTTCTCGCCTGTTCAGTGTTTTTTTTTTTTAATAATATGTGGGTGTGTGAGGTGGCCATGTGCCCAACCGAGAAGAAATCAAAGTGACCCTTAAAAAATCCATATTTCAGGTACACATCTCTGCCTCCCAGTATATGATTAGCCAGACTTGTGAGGTGTCACTATGTGTATCACACTGAAAACCAGATATTTGTATTACATTTTAGAGAAATTTCATGAATGCTTCCAATTCGTGTGGGCATACACTCTTTACCTGATGACTATATGCAGTAAATAAGATTAGGAAAATACTCAAAACAGTGAAATTGTTTTGAAAATGTTACCATGACTGTCTCAAGAACGAAATGCAACATTCCTCAATAAGTGCTGTTGTTCAGAGGGTCATAAACAATGTGCATTTATCGCGTGCACTGTCGCAGAGAACGAGAGTGCCATGCACCTGGGATTGGGTAGGAGTGTGTTTAATGCCTGTGTTCGAGTGAGGTTACACACAGAGAGGCCAGGTGCCTCCATTCCTTTTTCAGGGGTATCTCCACTAGCTTTGTCCAGTGGATATTTCTCATGGAGGTGGCATGCATGTATTTTGCAAATAACAAACCTGAACCCGCAGGACCAAAAGCGAAATTTGGAAAATGCAGAGGCTGGTCACATTTCTTTATTCTTGAGTTTGTTAAAATTTTCAGACTGGCATCCTAAGCAAAGCACAGAAAATAAGGAATTGGAGGGCACAAATTATTGAGCATGAAAAATAATCATTGTACAGGTATATAGATACCTATGTACACTGTTCATCACAGGACAGGGACAGCACAAGCAATATCAATGCAAGTTATATATATATATATAGATATATAGATATATATAGATATAGATACACACACTCTCACTCTCTCTCTCTCTCGTTCTCTGTAGAGGTGTTTCCTGGGTCACCTTGGTGAGCCTGAAGCCTACTTAATGCTTCTCCTTGTGATCCTGGGAGGCCACTGAACTCTCCATTGACCCAGGTACAATAACTTAGATTATGACCCACTAGGGACAGATAAAGTACCCACATATAATAAATGTAAACCACTTTGGTTGTACTACAGAAAGATGGTAACCATGCCCTGAGCCATACAGTCGTGGTTTCTGCAAAATTCCGTACCTTGGAGTTTTCTGGATCATATGCTTGTGGCATCAAGGACACGGTTTGCTGAATATCATCTTTGTCTATTGGTCACTGTGTGGACCTGGGGCGAGTGACGTTCCCAGCTATGGATAGCTTGAACAACTTTGAGAGGCAACACTGTGTCTGGACCAGTTAGAACCAGTTCTGCACTGGAGGAAGGAGCTGGACCACCAACTATGCTGGATGGCTTGTCCAGGCTCCTAATCAGGGCAGTGAGGCTGCACCAGTCCTGCTTGTCATTTTACACAGGTACTGGATTCGTAACAAGGAATTAGTGAATTTACACCTGACGGACACACTAGATTCTGTGCCACACCAGGAAAACCAAGTTCTGAGCCTTTCTGTAACAGACTGTCTGTGCAGCCAAAGTGAAGACACCAAAAAAGGGAGTACATGCACAAGAAGAAGGGACCCCCCCCCCCCCCCCCCACACACACACACACACACTGATGTGCTCTGACCTTTCTGGTGGACAGGAGAAGCTTCACAGGTCTTGGCTCACTTTTTTTAAAGCAGCTGGAGATGAGGCGAGAGAGAATTCCATCTTCCCTAAAGGACTCAGGCCCCGATGTTCAATTCCCCACACTGTGGTGAAACAGCACCCTAACAATAGTGGGGAATTAACTCCCCAATGATCAACGCTAATAACAAGCAAATTTAAGCACGTTATTAGCGTTGATCATTCTGGGAAAGTGTGGGAAGATTTGCCTGAGCTCGCATTCAGGCAGAATCCTCCCGCACTTGTTTGAGAGGTCCCGGCTTTCAAAAGCCCTAATCTGTCAAATACAGGGGCTGGAAGTCCATGGTAGACCCGGATCCCTCGCCCAAAGCAAAGCCCTGGTGGCATATTCCCTCCCCCCAAGCACCCACATCCCACGGGATGGTGACATGGGGGGCTGGAGGTCCAGGGATTTGTGGACCCTGGATTTGTAGTATGGAGTGTTGCCACAATTTAGGTTTCTGCCAGGTACTTGTGACCTGGCTTGGCCACTGTTTGGAAAACAGGATACTGGGCTAGGTGGACCATTGGTCTGACCCAGTATGGCTACTCTTATGTTCTTATGGACCTCCTGACCCCCCTGACATGAAGGGCTGGAGGTCTAGTGGATCGCCAACCCCCTAACCCCCCATCCTAAAAGATATATCTGGTGGCCCAAGTGGGCTGCTGACATAGCTCTCCAACTCTCCCTGGTGGTCTAGTAGCAAACCAGCCCTCCTCCCCCCATTCCACAGTGTTGGAGGAAGGAGTACCACTCCCTCTTCATTCCAGCACCACCTTTATAATGACAGCACCCTGCCCAATGCATCCTGGGATGTGCTGGGCAGGGCTTCCCTACCATATAAAGGCTGCTTGGCTCTGTTGGGGGGGGTGGGGGAACAGGAACAGAGCCTTAACCTAATGCCAGTTCTGATCTGCTGTAGGGCTAAGGCGCTATTCCCCGCCTACGATCAGAGCGCTGTTCTCCGATCATAGGGGTGGAATACAAACAGAGCTCATTTAAATCTAATTTAAATAAGCTCTGTGCTATTGCATTATACAGGCGCTGCTTGTCCGATGATCATGGGGGTGCAGGTAAATGTGGGTATCTAGTCTGGCACCCATATTCACCTTTGATCATTGGGCTGTCAGTAACCCACAAGGCGAGTTTACATCACTCCTATGGTTTGGGTTAGCTAGAAATCTCTCTCTGAAAGGCAAAAAGGGAAGGTGGGCTGAATTTTCACTTGTGCTGATACTTTGTGAATAATTTTCTCTTAGGAAAAGCGATTAATATAGTAGTTTCCTTGAGTCTGGTTCGATTTCTGACAGGTCTTGTAATTGTGCTCTAAGAACTGACCTTGAACAGTTGAAAAGTATCAAAGGCAGTTGTTCTCGGAAAAGGTCTCATAAAATCAGGCCAAATGTAGTCAGGTTCGAGTAGTTCAGGAGTTGGGACTGGCCTGGGCCTCATAAAATCAGGCCAAATGTAGTCAGGTTCGAGTCGTTCAGGAGTTAGGACTGGCCTGGGCCTCAACCAGGGCCTGGGAAAATAGCTAGCGCATGAGTATTCATCCACAGACTGGGGGTAGCCACTCTCTTCAGGGAATAAGTTGTAGACCTGGAGACAGAGTCAGACAAGGTGAAAATGAGGTAGCCCGAATGAGATCCAGGAATGCTGTTTCCCATTTACTGTCTTACACAGTCACAAATAAGCCACAGCCCCTGTTTTGCAGAGTTTACAATCTAACCAAGACAAGAAGAAACTTCAGGCTTTTTATCGTCGAAAACGTGCATAAAATCAAGAAGACTTTGTGGTCAGGGAGAGTCAGTGTTTCATATTAACAAACGGCCTCAAAAAGATATTTTTAAATTTGTATTTATTAGGATTTATTTACCATAATCAATAGACAATCCCAGCAGTAAAAACATTCAAATAACAATACGAAGTATGGCATAGTTACTACTTACAATGTCAACACAATACGAAATAGAACATTTTAATTGACAGTGATGGGTATAAGCAAAGATGGAACATACAGATAGGTAAGAGGAGTGAGAAAATAATTTAAAGAAAGGTGCACATGAGGTCGGAGAGATGGTTAAATGTTATCTCAGCTAGGATAGGAGCGGATATGCTAGATTTTAATAGACCAGAGGAGCGGGACACCACTGGGAGAGGCTGTTCCAGGTCCATAGTGAAGTAAGGTGGAAAGTAGTGATGCAGAAAGACAGCACAGAGAACAGCAGCCAGTCCCATGAATAGTGAAGGGATTTATAGTGATAAAGTGCCGAGGAGGAGCTGCAGAGTAACAGCACTTTTAAGTAAACAGCTGTATATGGAAATGCATAGGGAGTCATTGCAAGATCAATACCCCGCCACACTCCCCAGTTGGGTCCGGTGTGGTTTACACCATTAAAAAAAGCCTAAGTAATACAGTCTAAAAAATGCAGTGAATTGAAAACAGGGGTTACGTGTCGTAACACAAGAGGAAGTTAATTCCCGGATTTATCACTAACTTTCTGTATATTACCATTGTGGAATCACTTTATCTCCCTATACCTGAGTTCTAAACCCCAGCTCTGCCACTGATTCTCCATATTTGTCTTTTGGTGAGTCACTTTATCTCCCTATCCCTCAGTACATTTCAAAGTATTTCCATGTCATTTCATCGCGTGGTCCCTGGTCCTAGTACTTTTTGAAAGGGTGAGGAGGGAATCAGAATGGCTCTCTCTTCCCCTCCATACAGACCAAAAAAATGCAACTAGCCTGAATCTTCACTCGGCATGTGTCACAAAATACTCTGCCATCAGTGTCCTGATGGTTTCTCATCATCTAATGAGAGAGAGAAAGAAATCACAAAGAAATGAACGCAAGAGAAAAGGAAACACAAAGGAACAGTCAAGGACTCAACTTACACTGTTGATAGAGAGCTCTGACTCTGATCTCATGAGCAGGACACTCTGATCCACAGCATGGGTGGCACACAGGGATCCTGGGGCTGCCTGCAGCTGGAGATCAACATTGGAGCCTGGAAGAGACTCCTCCTCTGAGAAGGTCAGCTTCACCTGGAAAAGAGAGAGAGAGTGGGAAGGAGAGATAGTGGGAAGGAGGGAGGGTATTGTGGGAGCTACAAACAGAATGACAGAGAGAGACCTAGAAATAGAGAGGGGGGAGTGGGAGAGAGAGAAAGAAGGAAGGAGAAAGAAAAACCTGGAGAGAGGGAGAGAGAGAGAGAGAGAGAGCATAGAGAAACTAGGAGAGACCAAATCACATGACCTCCTTCCAAGACTCCCAGTTTACCTCTTCCAACTGCTTGTTCTTATGGGTCCCATAAGGGATTCCTGACATGTTTAAAAGCTTTAAACAAAGGTGTTAAAGACTTGATGGCAAAGGCCCCTCATCACAGGGCATGAAATAAAGCTGAAAGGAGGAAATTGACAAGAAACATGAAAACGTTTTCACGGAAAAGGTGGCGGATGGTTGGAGGTAGTGGGGATGAAAATAGTGACAGAATTCAAAAACCTGTGAGGATCCCTACAGAGAGAGAGGATGGGATGCAAACAAAATGTAATGAGTTTCATGCTTCAAAAAGGGCAGGGAGGGGTGTCAGCTGACCCTCAACAAAAAGATGGGGGGTAACCTGCAAGGAACAGCAGTTACAAACCCTAACCACCTTACTGGGTGGACTGGTCGGGCCATGCTGACCTCTGTCTGCTGTCATTTACTATCCGCCTGATATTTAAAGCAAAAAGACCGCTAAAATGACACTTAAGCAGCTATTTAGCGATCTTCAGTGCCGGATAGTGGCTTAAATATAGCTGGTTATATTGCACGATATAACCTGCTATCCCCCGATTTTTAAAACCCAACTGGCCAAGTTTGATGGCCATATTCGGCTGCGACAATAGCTAGAATAACTGTAGCCAGGCTTAATATCAGCTTTCCTGTTAAAATCAGACCAGCCAACGTTAAACTGGATATTCAATGCTGGTCACCAGAAACGGACCAGTGTTGAATATCCAAAGTTTAGCGCTGACCGCAGGAGACAACCCAACTATCGGGGCCTATGTGAACACGTCACTCACCTTGTTCTTGAAGCATTTTGATATCTTGTACTGAGCTCCATCTGCAACGAGCTTCCCATTTGGTAACATGGCGTAGACCAGCACATGGGCAGATGGCGCAGTGTCAGCGCTGACAGGCAATGTGATTGAGAAAGAGCCCTTCAGTGCTGCAGGAGAAGAGAAGGGTAAATGGGCAGGAAAGGCCGATGTCTTTCCGCGAAATCTTCAGGCAAATTAGGGTCATCAGCATTGCCGATACTTTACCTTCACTGTTGACATCCCTTTTCCTTGTACCGTGGTGTCTAATGAGACCTTTTCCTACAACCTAGGAGGAGGAGAAAGAGGGTGTGTGTTTAGGAGAGCTGTGAATTAGAGGGGAAGAGAGAAGGGGAGTAAGGGGAGAAATTGAAGGCACAGGGGAAAGGAGACAGACAGAGAAGGGGGGACGCAGAGGGAAGAAAAGTGAGAGAGAGACAGAGGCAGAAGAAGGAAGGGAATGAGAAGGAGAAACGGAAAGAGAGAAAGGAGAGATACAGGCAGGCAAAGGATACGGGGAAAGAGAGGATGATGAGAAGGAGAAATACAGAGGTGGCGGGAGGGAGAGAAAGAGGTGGGGAGAGGAGAGACACAGAGGCAGGTGAAGGAGATGGAAAGAGGATGCAGAGGCAGATGAAGAGAAGAAGAAAGGCAGAGGGAAAGGAAGGGAGGAGGGAAAGAGGTACAGAGTGAGAGAGAAAGGAAGTGAGGAGGGAGAGAGAGACAGAGGTGATGAGAGGGAGGGAGAGAAAGAGACAGGCATGTTCTATTATGTGCTCTGCATAAGACTGTGACCCTTACAAGGTAGAAGAAATCCAGATGTTTGGTTTGTTCTTCCAGATCTTTCACTTCAATGATGTAATCCACCATGATCTGCTCCTCCTTGTCGCAGGAGAGGGAGGACACGTCTAGAGAGCGGAGTTTTACAAAGCTCTTACTCTCTGCAGAGAAAGGGGTCAGTCTGATTTGAGCAGATTGCGATGGTAGAGACACCTCACCACACTTCTCCTCTGCATTGTACTCGCCCTAAATGGAAAATAAGATGGAATACGGTTCTGCGTGAAGCACCAAAGAGGATGTCCTACCACTGGATGACTAAAACTTATGTTCTAGGTTCAGCAATACTTATTTACCCCACCAATTGCACCTGACTTTGCCTTTTCAATAATGCCAGCAAGAAAAGCTACAAACTAACTGAATGTCACCCAAATCCGGGAATTAGAGTTTAAAGAGAGGTGAGTTTAGAGCACCTTTCATGAGCAAATGCTGGTCTGTAAGACTTTCTCATCTGGGGAATGAAGGAGTAATTTAACTCCTAGCCACCCTTGCAGAGATCTGTTCTCTGCCCCTCAGACCCTCACGGTGTTTTTGTCTGAGCGGTCAGCACTATGAGACCACTAGGGGCCCATTTTCCAGTAAAGCTGAGCACCTCCATTTAATCCTTACGCTGGGATCCTAAATGTGTTGCTCTACATCAGCAGATCTGGTTCTAAGTATGAGCAGAACTTGAGCTGTACCAGCCTAGACATCTCAAGTCCCATTTTTATAGACTTTCTAGAATGGCACTCTTGTTTCTCAACATTAGGAGAATGTATCATTTGAATATTGGGCCCCTACAAGGAGAACTGCAATTGAATAGAGACCTTCGAATAAGGAAAAAAGTGGAAGCCCCAGATTCCAGGAAACACAAATGTTAATATTTTGAGGAACCAGATTACTTCTGTCCTACTGTAGAATGAGATCCCCATTCTGGCTGGATAAAAAGTGAACTCACAGTTACAGTGATGGTCTCTTCACCCCAGGAGGATGTGTTCAGAGTGAAGGGAACCAAGCCCGATTCATCCGTGGTGTATGGTTCTTCAATCTGTTTTCCATTCATCTGGACCTTCAGCAGAACCTTCTTATTCTCCAGAGGTTTACCATCAGCACCCTTCAGCTTCAGCTGCCAGAAGGGAAGCAGAAACACTGAGTTAAGTTCTCTGAGCTCCATTCCCGGCTCAGGGTTCCACATCTCACAACTCAGAAACTATAGAGATTTTTAAAAATCTGAATTCAATTCCTGCCTTGGGCTCCTGTTTCTCATACTGGGGATGTAGCAGACTAAGAAATCTAGGTTCCATTCTTGGCTCAGTCCCTTGGTCTGGGAATGCTGCAAGTGGTAGGAGGTCTGGGTTCAATTCCTGGCTCTGGCTCCTCTATCTCAGACTAGGAGTATCTAATTTGATCATGCCCTGTGGAGATGAACAGATCCTGCCAAGTTGTGAAATTACCTTCCCGCTGTAGTGGAGCTTGGCTTTGTAATAAGGCTGAGAATCATCAAATGCTACTGTGGCTATGTATGGAGGGATGGATGAGGTGGCCGTGGCATTGATCTCCACACCTACAAAGCACAGAAAGACATGTTGGCTGAATGTGAATGACCGTGCTGTGACAAAGACATCTGGGTCATCTCCCCACCCCCTTCAGAACTTCATGTGATGAGCAGGTAAGGGTTGGGAAACCCAGTGAAATCTTTGATTCATCCAACACCAAAATTATACTCTCCTTTCTCAGCTTCACCTCTTTTATAACGAAATACCCTAACCTGTCTTCACCAGTATTAACAGCACCTATCTTTGCCAATGTTAAAGTGATATTTAACGTACACAGTGATGGATGTATGGATGCACGGAGAAGGGAACTTCCAAACTATACTGTGGAGAAAATCTTAGGAAGCTTGTTGATATCCCAGAAAGCAGAAGTCACATTACCAGTTCCATCCTCCACCAGCGTGGCCTGCGCCTCAAGAGTTGGACTGAACTCTGACGAGCTGGAGGTAAAGTTTGCAGAGGGCTCTATGTCAGCAGAGATACAACCGGTTCTATCAGTCTGGCAATGGACAACAGACAGACAAATAGATCAGCTTTTAGGGCAAGTTAAATTGACTTGAGCAGTACAAATCCTTATGCACTTGGGTCCCAAGATATAATATCACACAGGTGAAGGCTGTAGATATCTCCCTTCCCCCAGGATATGATCTGACCTGATCTGTGGGATATTATAGTGCTCATTTTCAAAGCACATAGATTTACAAAGTTAGCTGGAAGATGTAATGGGGCAATTTGACAAATTGAAATGGAACAAATCACCTGGACTGGATGGTATATATCCCAGAGTACTGATAGAATTGAAAAATGAATTTGCAGAATTATTGTTAGTAATATATAATTTATCTTTAAGATTGGAGGGTGGCCAAAGTAACGCCAATTTTTGAAAAAGGTTCCAGAGGTGATCCGGGAAATTATAGGCCGATGAGCCTGACGTTGGTGCCATGCAAAATGGTTGAGACTATTATAAAGAACAAAATTGCAGAGGCGGCCAAGAAAGCAAATAGAATGTTAGGAATTATTAGGAAAGGAATGGAAAACAAAACTGAGAATGTTGTAATGCCTTTGTATCGCTCCATGGTGCAACCACACTTTGAATACTCTGTGCAATTCTGGTCACCACATCTATAAAAAGATATAGCGGAATTAGAAAAAGTACAGAAAAGGGTGATTAAAAACAAAAAAGGGATGGGATGACTTCCCTATGAGGAAAGGATAAAGCGGCTAGGACTTTTCAGCTTGGAGAAAAGACGACTGAAGGGAGATATGATAGAGGGTCTATAAAATAATGAGTGGAGTGGAATGGTTAGATGTGAATCGCTTGTTTACTCTTTCCAAAAATACTAGGACTAGGGGGCACACAATGAAGCTACAAAGTAGTAAATTTAAAATGAATCTGAGAAAATATTTCTTTACTCAGTTTGTAATTAAACTCTGAAATTTGTTGTCAGTGAATGTGGTAAAAGCAGTTAGCTTAGCAAAAAAGGTTTGGATAATTTCCTAAAAGATAAGTCCATAATCCGTTATTAAGCACATAAGCACTGCCATGCTGGGAAAAGACCAAAGGTCCATCAAGCCCAGCACTCTGTCTCCGACAGCGGCCCCAAGAACCTGGCAAAAAAACCCAAATTTAATAACGATCAATGGACTTTTCCTTCAGAAAAGATGGACTTGCAAAAATCCACTGTTTATTTCTATGATAAATAACATAAAATCTGTTTTACTCTTTTGGGATCTCACCAGGTACTTGTGACCTGGATTGGTCACTTTTGGAAACAGGATGCTGGGCTTGATGGACCTTCAGTCTGTCCCAGTATGGCAACTCTTATGCTCCTATGTAAATCTTTGAAAATGAGCCCCTATATTTCCCTTTCCCCAGGATATGATCTGACCTGACCTGTAGGATATTATGTTCCCCTTCCCATTTGGGATATTATAATCTCCTTTCCCCAGGATATGATATTTTATCTCCCAAGATCTTGGTCATTCTCAGCCCTGAACTGTTGCTTCAGGATATGACCCCTCAGTTCTGGACATTTAACTGCCAGAGATTTATCTTCCGAAGTTTACAGATATCATACCTGGCCTTTGAGTTCTTCGCACAGGTCCACACCCTGTCCAAGCCGTTTGCGGCACAGAGTAGATTGAATGGTTCCTTGGACGGGCTTCCCATATGTGTACCTATTTAGTGAAATAAATCAGAAGACTGATGCGGGCTTGGGCGTGTCTGGTGCTGAGCAGTAAATGTACGACCTAAACGTACAAGAGCGAAGAACTCTTGCAAGGTAGCGTCTTCTAATACCTTCTGCTCCAGGAACTAACATCTGGCAACTTCCAGAAGGGACATATTTCGCAGAAAAAAAATCAAACCCCTCACAGACAGAATGTGTCGTGGGACCTTTGCTCGCTCTCTGTATTGAATTCTTTGATTCATGGGATGAATTGGTCAAGACTAGAGGTCCTATGCAGTAAAACTGTTCTGTAAAGGTTTTATCATGTTACATGGCCAAATGTGTACATTATATGGGCATATATGTGCTGTGCAAGCCTGTGTACCTCAGACATGATTTGCTCCTTATCCAGTGATACAGGTCCTAATTGTGTCATTCAGTGGCAGTTATACAGGTAGGAGAACTCAGGCATCCATCCATCCTACATGTGAGGATCCTCTCTCTGGGCTGATAACACTGGCTTCCAGGTGGGGGGGGGGGAGGGGAGGGTTCCTTATCGGCTGAAAGGGAGAAAGGGGGCATCTGGAGAGATGTCTCTGGGGCCAGAAACTTCATAATGGGGTGCCCTGATATAATAATAATAATAAAACTTTATTTATAACCCGCTATATCTCAACAATCTAAGCAGGGAACATAAAATATATACATAATAAAATCCAGGTTAACAAAAATAATTAAATAATAAAAACAAAATCATAAATTGTAATAACTAATACAAACTTACATAAAACAGTGAGATAAAAAATATAACATAAATCGCAATTTTAAAAAATGAGATTTTAACATTCATCTAATGATCCATATGCAGAAATAAACATGTCGGTCTTTAGATCCTTCTTAAACTGAGTGATTTCCTGCACACAATGAAGTTCCATGGGCAGTTCATTCCACAATGCGGGGCCTTTGGCATTGTAGAAGATTACAGGTCTTCTATATTTTATATCAATCTCTCAGCTTCCACTCCCCAGCACTCACCTGCCACATACTTTGAAGTTAATGATGTTATCCAGACAGGAAACGACCTTGGGGAGCTGAATAACAACTTCAAACTTTGGCAGCACTAATTGTGTAAAAAAAAGTACAGAACAATTATACTTCGCCTGCTGCTTTCCCATCTCCCCTCCCTGATCATATCTTGTGCGTATTGAATATCCAGCATTCACTGTCCCCAGTGGTATCTGTTTCTCTGCTCACAGCTTAAAGTAGATCGGGAATTTGTACTATGCTCCCTCTTAAGAAGGAATGTAAGAAATATAAGCTGCCTTCTAAAGTTTGGTCTGTAGTTGGCGCTGTCTTCACATACTTACGCACTCATAGTTTATATATCTATTGTAAACTGCTTACTTGCTTTTTTTTTGCGATGGGTGATAAATCGAATAACAATTGAATTATAAAGTGGATAAGTAGTATTGTGAAAAGGAAATGAAGGATAAGAGGTGAGGGATAAACAGAAGGGATTAAATTACACAAAAAATAAATTCACCTGAACAGGCGGTTATCGATGATAGGCAAATCAAATTATCCAGGACTAAAATAATGTGAAAACAGAGCTCAGAAATAACACCATGCATATTTCAAACAGAGAGGCACCTATCTCAATCATCACACCAATGGGAGTTATTCATATCAAAGTCTTTCCTTGGTATAAAGTGTTCACAGCATAGAATGTTTATATAGCAGGGGGCAAAAATATACAATGTAACCAAGAATCTTCATAAAGTTACTTAGCTTCTCAACGATGTAGCAATCCAACTTCAAGGCACAAAGATGGATGTCCATATATGATATCACTGATAATAGAAAATGCCGGGCAGTTACCAAGAGAAGACTTTTATATGAGTAACTCCCGTTGGTGTGATGATTGAGATAAGGGTTCCTATATGAAATTAAGTGACATCATCTTCACAGATTTAATTAGGAATGAGCTGAAAGGGAAAAAGGGCCGGCGTTGCTGCTAGTCGGCAAGGAGAAAGACAAAGACACCAGTAAATGGAAAAGATGGTGTTTGAAAATGCCTGGGAGAAGTAAAGACTTTTCAGGGACATGTTACATTTTGGAAAGAGGGGTGAAATCTCTTGCCGAACGGGGAGTATCCAGAGCGTGGGAGCGAGTGCTCTCTAAAGCAAGAAGTCCTTGTTGAGTCTTATCTGATCTTCCGATGGGTGGGGATGGCTAGCAAAGGTTTTGGAATGATCGCAGAGGTGAGTAGGGACTCAATAAATCAGGCAAAAATAATGGGACACCAACATGATGAACCTGATCAAATGTTATTGAGAGTTTACGAGTCCTGGAAGCTATTGGAAGCCAGTGTTCACTATGTAATAGAGATGTGACGTGCTCAGACTTCTTTTTACTCAAAAGGTAGTTTAAAAGAGGTTTTCGGTAGTAGCTGAAGTCATTGGACATGGGTGGAAGACAAACCCTGGTATAGAAAATTGCAGTAGTCTAATTTAGGATCCAGATATGTAAAAACTCTCTCTCTCTCTCTCTCTCTCTCTCTCTTTCCAATACCAATACAGCTTTTGCTACCCATTACATCCCCTAAAAGGGTTCGAAGGGTTCAACACAGCTTACAAAGTCAGTGCATTAACATTATAAAAACTGCACCATCAAAATAACGTTACAAAGCCAATAATGAATATCAACACATTACCCCCACCCCATTTACAAAGCTATGCTAGCAGCTGCCATGCACTAATGCCAACACAGTGCATTCACTTTGAAAGGGGGAGGGTAGATAAAATCAAAAACAGTGGCGTTCCTAGGGGGGGCAGAGGGAGCATGGAACGAGCGAAGCCAACAGGCGCGCGGCACCCCCCTAGCAGGTAAAAATGCACCCTTTCGCTGGGGGGGGGGGGGGGGTGCTGCACTGGCGATCCGCCCCGGGTGTCAGCCACCCTAGGAACGCCACTGCTTATAATACAAGGCAGAAAATTCCAAAATAATACAGCAGCCTGAGAAAATAAAGCAGTCAACTGTCTAGTAAAACAAACTCCTTTAGAAGAAGGAAGTTGGAGCAACATTAAATTCTGTAAACATAAAGAAAATGGCAGAAAAGAGAGAGAAACAAGCTTAATTAACATTAATCTCACTCTCCTTTTCCCCTCCCCATCTTTCTATTTCTTGATCTGTGAATGATTATTGGAGCTGCTGGCTCTAATCCCCACTGGGACACATCTCCTCCCAGATCCTGGCTCTGTTGGTTCTAATCCCCACTGGGACACGTTCTTCTCCCAGATCCTGGTTCTGTTGGTTCTAATCCCCACTGGGACACGTTCTCCTCCCAGATCCTGGTTCTGTTGGTTCTAATCCCCACTGGACACGTTCTCCTCCCAGATCCTGGCTCTGTTGGTTCTAATCCCCACTGGGACACGTTCTCCTCCCAGATCCTGGCTCTGTTGGTTCTAATCCCTTCTGGGACACGTTCTCCTCCCAGATCCTGGCTCTGTTGGTTCTAATCCCCACTGGGACACGTTCTCCTCCCAGATCCTGGTTCTGTTGGTTCTAATCCCCACTGGGACACGTTCTCCTCCCAGATCCTGGCTCTGTTGGTTCTAATCCCCACTGGGACATGTTCTCCTCCCAGATCCTGGTTCTGTTGGCTCTAATCCCAACTGGGACACATCTCCTCCCAGATCCTGGCTCTGTTGGTTCTAATCCCCACTGAGACACGTTCTCCTCCCAGATCCTGGTTCTGTTGGTTCTAATCCCCACTGGGACACGTTCTCCTCCCAGATCCTGGCTCTGTTGGTTCTAATCCCCACTGGGACACGTTCTCCTCCCAGATCCTGGCTCTGTTGGCTCTAATCCCCAGTGGGACACGTTCTCCTCCCAGATCCTGGCTCTGTTGGCTCTAATCCCCACTGGGACACGTTCTCCTCCCAGATCCTGGTTCTGTTGGTTCTAATCCCCACTGGGACACGTTCTCCTCCCAGATCCTGGCTGTGTTGGCTTTAAAAGTATATCCACTGGAGGCTCAGCAACCTCCAGATCACTCACCATACTCTTCCACATCAAATGTCTGGGTGGCTCCGGCTTCCTTTAAACTGATGGTGTACCTGCCAAACGTAGGCTCAGAGGACAGAGGGAAGGACAGATCCACAATCCCTTGCCTTGGAGTCACGTTAGTCCACTGGCCAATTCGGTTTTGCTTTGGATCCTAATAGGCACAAAGACACACATGGACATGGTAGCACTTCAACAACACTCCACAGGGGCCTGAAACCTGGCTCAGATGTAGGAGGAACTGGCAGCAAAAAGAACCAAACCTGCCAGATTTACTGTGTGAACTGTTCTTCCTGCCAGGACTAAAGAAGGCAAAACATTTTCACCTTCTTCTAATTTCCCAAGTCACTCACAGGATTTCTCATATTACTCTGAGTTTTTAAAAATGTTTTGTTGTTGTTGTTGCTGTTTCAGGGGCAACTTCGTCAATATTATTATCACTCTTAAAACATTTATGTTTCACCTATCTCAGAATTTCTAAGTGAATCACTCCAAATACTCATAATAATAATAATAATTTCACTTAAATGATGTCACAAACTTTAAAACCTGTACAAAAATACTCCTCCCTTATTTTCAATAGTCCATATTATTGGGTAAAAGTACGTACAATCGATGATGCGGAAAAACCAACAATTTCAGGGTCAAAATGGCATGAGAAATAACTTGATTTAAATCACCTATTAATACAGCAATGGTTTTCCTTATTGTTCTAAATAGATCTGTACTTAAAATTTCTTTGAAAAACCCTCTATAGGGGCTTTGAAACTCACTCTTTCAAAATGTATAGGATTTCAATCTCCTCCAGAATTTGTATCTGTTTGTTACTACATTTGGATTTCAAGGTTCTTTGCTGGTATTTTACTTTCTTCTGTATTGATCTTGCTTTAGTTTCAGATTCTGTGTGGTACGTTTAGGTATAGTTTTGTTACACTGAGTTAGTAGCTTAACAGTAAATGTTACTGTTTTTGTGGTATTTACTTATTATCTTTGATTCTGTCTGGTTCTATTCCCTATTTTTCTCTATATCACCTGGAGCAGGGGAGACATGATTAAAACTTGTGATGCATAAATGAAACATGTCTCACTCTAAGCACAGTTGGGAGGGGGCCACAGCTTTGAAGCAAATGTCTCTCAATGGTGGATTATTTTATGCAAATGAGATGTCAAAGACTAGGGAAGTGAAACTAAACATCTCCAATCCCATATCTACCATGCTCTGATAAAGCTACATTACCCAATTTATTGGGCTAATGCTTACCTGGAGCTCCACCAGTGGGTGCTGCAAGACAAAGAGAAATCCTTCAGAACAGTGCCGAGATCCGCATAATAACTTCCAAAGAAAGATCAATCAGATTCAACCAGCCCTTTCCCCTGGAGAACTGGATTCTGCTCAGGCTCTAATAATGTCTGATGACAATTTAACCAAAGTTTTTTTTCCATTCAAAAACATTCTCTCTACTCATTCAGTTCTCACACTGAGGCGGCCATCTTGTTTACCACCGATGACAATGACACATCCTGCTTCTCCCCCACCCCCAGCCTAAATTTATGTTTGATGTTCCTGTCTAGTCTACAGACATCCTTCCTGTCTCATCAGCTCGTAACGTTGGGGTCATCTTCGACTCCTCCCTCTCCTTCTCTGCACATATTCAGTAGACTGCTAAAACCTGTCGTTTCTTTCTCTATAATATCATCAAAATTCGCCCTTTCCTTTCTGAGCACACTACCAGAACCCTCATCCACACTCTTATCACCTCTCGCTTAGACTATTGCAACTTGCTTCTCACAGGTCTCCCACTTAGCCATCTCTCTCCTCTTCAATCTGTTCAAAATTCTGCTGCACAACTAATATTCTGCCAGGGTCGTTATGCTCATATTAGCCCTCTCCTCAAGTCACTTCACTGGCTTCCTATCCGTTTCCGCATACAGTTCAAACTCCTCTTATTGACCTATTAAGTGCATTCACTCTGCAGCTCCTCAGTAGCTCTGCACTCTCATCTCTCCCTACATTCCTCTCCGGGGACTCCGTTCACTGGGTAAATCTCTCTTAGCTGCACCCTTCTTCTCCACTGCTAACTCAAGACTCCGTTTCTTTTATCTTGCTGCACCATATGCCTGGAACAGACTTCCTGAGCCGGTACGTCAAGCTCCATCTCTGACCGTCTTCAAATCTAAGCTAAAAGCCCACCTTTTTGATGCTGCTTTTAACTCCTAACCCTTATTCACTTGTTCAGAACCCTTATTTTATCATCCTCACTTTAATATTCCCTTATAAGCTCTGTCGAGCAGGGACTGTCTTCTTCATGTTGAAGTGTACAGCGCTGCGTACGTCTAGTAGCGCTATAGAAATGATAAGTATTAGTAGTAAAGGAAAATCAAAGGCACCAATTTTACCAGTGCTGAGGTGCAATGTGCAATTGTTTCCAGAAAACAAAATGGCTGCCAGACCAAACCTGAAATACAAGATTAAATCCTGTAAAATAGCAAGTCTGGGCTCCTTTACTGACCACATATGATCCCGTTGTGAGCAGGAGGCAGGTCTCCTCTGCACAACACACAGGATCACAGTCTGACAATGAGATAGGTCGCATTCACACAGTGCTTAGGGATAAAATCTGAGCACAAAACAGACCTCCTGAGAAGAGGGTAGCCTAGATCATTAAACTGTCAGGAAGAAGTGTTAGACCGTTTCATTTCAAGACACAATGGGGAGGGCAATTCTATTCTATTACCAACCAGATAAGAGATGAGGATAAGAATCAGACATGTGTGGTGGATTTTTAGATAAGATGCATCATCTCCCTGGCGTAAACTCCAGCAAGCATTCAGAAGCCTGATTGACTATGACATTCCATTGCAGAATATATGCCCTGTATCAAAGCTTCCTGGTCATGCTACATCCTCTTTCTCCAGCCCACCCCTATGCCCTTACCAGCACAAATCCACGTAAGCTCACCTCAGTGTTGCTGGCAATAAAGTTCTTATCCAATGCGACTATCCGGAATTTCACTGAAAAGGGAAACCAAGAAAAAGAGCATTGTTAATGGGCAAAACACGTATGATGCTATTAAGGACCCCCTGGGAAACTAGACAGGCACCAAGACAAGACTCACAAGGTAATGGCCATAAAATTAAAAAGCAAGCCTGGCAAGGGTCAGTTCAGTCTTAAACACATATTTCCTAAGGGTGAGACACAATCAGTCTCTTCTAAGGTCCCCACCTATGTCTTCTGGCTTGTAAATGGGTTTGTCTGTCTGGATGAAGATTCTACTTTGCTTCTGACGGATCAGGACCTGTTTCGTCTCTGTGACAGCAGCATCTCCCTCACTATGAATCTTCACCTGGAATTTACTCACGTCCTCTGTTTTGCCCTTTCTGGGAGCCGGGACCTGTGCAGGAAACAGGATCAAGTAGCTTCCTGTTTACAATATCTACATGCAGCATACCCAACGATTATATAACTTTGTAAGTCTATGTGTTTTGAAAACGAGCCTCTACACTTATGTACTCAAAGTGTGGTAGAATATTTAAAAAAAAATAAATCAAAAATCATCTTAAAATACAAATATAATACTTATAACTTTTAATCCATCTCTCTCTCTCAATACCCATCTATTACCTCTCTATCCATCCCTCTGTCTCTACACAAATCTCTCTCTCTTCGTTTCTATCTACCCCTCTGTCTCTGTGCCTTTCTGTCCACCTGTCTATCCATCTACCTCTCTACCCACCTCAATATCTATGCTACCTTTCTACCCATCCTATGCACCTATCACCTCTCTACCTCTGTACATCTATCCACTCCACTTCTGTACCCATCTTTACACCTCTGCAACTCATATGCATCTTTCATGCGTACATGTTCAGAATACTAGCATTCTTGCACAGATATTTGCATATATACCTGTAAATACTAGTGTGACATGTAGCTTACAGAATAATAAGTGACATAGAGGCATATTTTCAAAGCACTTTGGGAGGCTAAGTTCCATAGGTGTCTATGGAACTTTGGGAGGCTAAGTGCTTTGAAAATGAGCCTGATAGTGCAGAAGGCGGGGCTTCCTCTCTCACTTGGAAGGTGATATAGCTCAAAGGATGAGGCTTCCTATCTCACCAGAAAGGTGATGTAGTGCAGAGGGCGGAGCTTCCTCTCACAAGAAAGGTGATGTAGTACAGAGGGCGGGGCTTCCTCTCACAAGAAAGGTGATGTAGTACAGAGGGAAGGGCTTCCTCTCACAAGAAAGGTTTTGTAGTGCAGAGGGCGGGGCTTCCTCTCTCACCAGAAAGGTGTAGTGCAGAGGACGGAGCTTCCTCTCACAAGAAAGGTGATGTAGTACAGAGGGAAGGGCTTCCTCTCACAAGAAAGGTTTTGTAGTGCAGAGGGCGGGGCTTCCTCTCTCACCAGAAAGGTGTAGTGCAGAGGACGGAGCTTCCTCTCACAAGAAAGGTGATGTAGTACAGAGGGAAGGGCTTCCTCTCACAAGAAAGGTTTTGTAGTGCAGAGGGTGAGACTTCCGCTCTCACCTGAAAGGTGATGTAGTGTAGAGGGCGGGGCTTCCTCTCTCACCTGAAAGGTGATGTAATGCAGAGGGCGGGGTTTCCTCTCACAAGAAAGGTGATGTAGTGTAGAGGGCAGGGCTTCCTCTCTCACCAGAAAGGTGATATAGTGCAGAGGGCTCAGCTTCCTCTCACAAGAAAGGTGATATAGTACAGAGGGAAGGGCTTCCTCTCACAAGAAAGGTTTTGTAGTGCAGAGGGTGAGACTTCCGCTCTCACCTGAAAGGTGATGTAGTGTAGAGGGCAGGGCTTCCTCTCTCACCTGAAAGGTGATGTAATGCAGAGGGCGGGGTTTCCTCTCACAAGAAAGGTGATGTAGTGTAGAGGGCAGGGCTTCCTCTCTCACCAGAAAGGTGATATAGTGCAGAGGGCTCAGCTTCCTCTCACAAGAAAGGTGATATAGTACAGAGGGCAGGGTTTCCTCTCTCACCTGAAAGGTGATGTAGTGCAGAGGGTGGGGCTTTCTCTCTCACCTGAAAGGTGATGTAGTGCAGAGGGCGGGGCTTCCTCCCTCACCTGAAAGGTGATGTAGTGTAGAGGACGGGGCTTTCTCTCTCACCTGAAAGGTGATGTAATGCAGAGGGCGTGGCTTCCTCTCACAAGAAAGGTGGTGGTGCAGAGGGCGGGGCTTCCTCTCTCACCTGAAAGGTGATGTAGTGCAGAGGGCGGGGCTTTCTCTCTCACCTGAAAGGTGATGTAGTGCAGAGGGCGGGGCTTTCTCTCTCACCTGAAAGGTGATGTAGTGCAGAGGGTGGGGCTTCCTCCCTCACCTGAAAGGTGATGTAGTGTAGAGGGCGGGGCTTCCTCCCTCACCTGAAAGGTGATGTAGTGTAGAGGGTGGGGCTTCCTCTCACCAGAAAGGTTATGTAATACAGAAGGCGGGGCTTCCTCTCTCACCTGGAAGTTGACACATTGAAAGGGTACAGGCTCCTTTATTTTCTTGCTCAGCAGACTAGTCTTCTTTGAGCCCTGCAGCAGAGTGATGTCCAGATCTCTGGTCCCCTGGAAGCTGCTGATATGAACGCAGGCTGTCTGTTCAGATGGGTATTCCAGCACTGCAGGAAGTACTGTCACATAGTTCCTGTGGGGAAATTGAAGGATATGATTGTGCTCCTATGTCAGCCCCTCTATTGCTCCCCATTTCCACGCCTGTTATTAATGCCTCCATAATTTGGGAATGATACCTGTGTACTTACAATCCTAAAATCAGTAGACAGTGGTAGTTCTTTAATAGGTTAGGTGAGGGACACGGGGGAAAGGGGTGGCGTTCAAGTTAAGTGGAGATATTGCAGCTGTGAAGGCAGGATTGGACATACTGGTCCTTATCGGCCATCATTTGCTATGACAGAGGCCCCAAATCAAGGTACCATCAGCATCAAAAACCAGAAACAGCTGTCTGTTAGCTTTAACATTACTAATGATCGTACTGGACATCATGCAGTCTTCATCCCTTCCGATCACTATACAACCTTGTATTTGTTATCAACCGGCTGGGCAAACGCCTTTGACGGTACTATGTAAGCCACATTGAGCCTGCAAATAGGTGGGGAAATGTGGGGTACAAATCCAACAAATAGAAATTGACAACAGTCTCTTATTTATCTATTTCTTTTAAGGCCGGTATCATTTTGGAATTTGTTATTACCTTTAGAAGTTTGAATGATGAGAAATTATTTACTTTTTAGGAAGTCATTGAAGGCCTTTTTACTTCAGAAATATTTTAATGCATTATCTTGAGTTTTGCGGTCCTTTAGCTTTGATGTGTATTGTACCTAGAAATATCTGAACATATGGTTCATTCTTAGTCTTTTGTTCTGTGACCAGCTTTGAACTATCAGGGTATTAGCGGGATACAAGTCCAGTGTAAAGTAAAGCCTGATATTGAGTTGTCAGAGTGACCAGAATAAGTTAAACACCACCTGCAGAGTTGAACTATTTCATAAATTCACCTCTACTCTCTGCTTATGGGCAAAGGGAACCCCAAGAAAATCCAGTTGCATGAGAGGGCAAGGGAAGGAGAGCCCTGTATGGTATTTATTGCAAAATTGGTAAGGAGTGTCCAGAGCAGATCTTGCACCTTTCACAATTCACCACCAGAGGTCACCCATTCTTACTTTTGTTGATCACCTGCCAGGAGAGTCTGAGGTATGGCTCCCTGCCTGCTCTCCCCTCCCCAGTTCAAGCCATATCTTTCTGTCTGTGCCTCTCCCCTCCCCTCCCCTCCCTCCAGCTTGATGAAGCCTGATCATAACAAGGTCTAAGCAAATGCCAAGTCCTGTGAAGCCAGCTTTGTGGGTGCTGAGCACCCCCAATATCAAGCAAGCTCTTTCATGTGTATCCAGAGAAGGTTGATTTGCATTGTGTTCGGCACATCCAATCATTTTGAAATGTTGGTGCCTATGGCTATGGGAAGCCCATTCTTTGAATCTTCAGATAATCAAGTGTATTCCTAGTACTTCAGCCATTGTAATTCTGTCAGGAAGAGGGTCTGAGGTTTTACTATTCAGGATCTGCTCTTTATTTAAAAAAAAAAAAAAAAAAAAAGCAGCAGCAAGATTACTTTCTCTAAAATTATTGATATTTTGAATTTTGAACACCACACACACACTGATCCCAGCCTGAGAAAACAGCAGGTCTCCTTTAACACAAGACTTTCACTGATTCCAGCCAGAAGAAAAAGCAGGTATCCTTTAACCTGCATAGACTGATTTCAGCCAAAACAAAAGAACAGATCTTTCTTATTGTAGATGAGAAGTAGAATAGACTACACAGACAGAAGGAGGGAAAGACAGACAGAGGAAGAGAAGGAGGGAAAGACAGACAGAGGACGAGAAGGAGAGAAAGACAGACAGAGGAAGAGGAGGAGAGAAAGACAGAGGAAGAGAAGGAGGGAAAGACAGACAGAGGACGAGAAGGAGAGAAAGACAGACAGAGGAAGAGGAGGAGAGAAAGACAGAGGAAGAGAAGGAGGGAAAGAGACAGAGGAAGAGAAGGAGGGAAAGAGACAGAGGACGAGAAGGAGGGAAAGACAGACAGAGGAAGAGGAGGAGAGAAAGACAGAGGAAGAGAAGGAGGGAAAGACAGACAGAGGACGAGAAGGAGAGAAAGACAGACAGAGGAAGAGGAGGAGAGAAAGACAGAGGAAGAGAAGGAGGGAAAGAGACAGAGGACGAGAAGGAGAGAAAGACAGAGGAAGAGGAGGAGAGAAAGACAGACAGAGGAAGAGAAAGAGAGAAAGACAGACAGAGGACGAGAAGGAGAGAAAGACAGACAGAGGAAGAGGAGGAGAGAAAGACAGACAGAGGAAGAGAAAGAGAGAGAGAAAGACAGACAGAGGACGAGAAGGAGAGAAAGACAGAGGAAGAGAAGGAGGGAAAGACAGACAGAGGACGAGAAGGAGAGAAAGACAGACAGAGGAAGAGGAGGAGAGAAAGACAGAGGAAGAAAAGGAGGGAAAGAGACAGAGGAAGAGAAGGAGGGAAAGAGACAGAGGACGAGAAGGAGAGAAAGACAGAGGAAGAGGAGGAGAGAAAGACAGACAGAGGACGAGAAGGAGAGAAAGACAGAGGAAGAGAAGGAGGGAAAGACAGACAGAGGACGAGAAGGAGAGAAAGACAGACAGAGGAAGAGGAGGAGAGAAAGACAGAGGAAGAGAAGGAGGGAAAGAGACAGAGGGAGAGAAGGAGGGAAAGAGACAGAGGACCGAGAAAGGAGAGAAAGAATGAGGAAGAGGAGGAGAGAAAGACAGACAGAGGAAAGAGAAAGAGGAGAAAAGACAAGAGGAAGGAGGGCATGTGGAGAGGAAAGAGACAGGGAGATGAAGAGAAGGAAGGGAAAGACAGACAGAGGAAAGAGAAAGATAGAAAAGACAGACAGAGGACGAGAAGGAGAGAAAGACAGAGGTAAAGAGAAGGAGGTAAAGTGAGACGAGGAAGAGAAGAGAGGGAAAGGAGACAGAGGACGAGAAGGAAGAGAAGGACAGAGGAAGAGAAAGAGAGAAAGACAGACAGGAGGAAGAAAGAGGAGAAAGACCAACCTGAGGAAAAGATAAGAGGCTGAGGGAAAGACAGGACAGGAGGACGAGAAGGAGAGAAAGACAGACAGAGGAAGAGGAGGAGAGAAAGACAGAGGAAGAGAAGGAGGGAAAGAGACAGAGGAAGAGAAGGAGGGAAAGAGACAGAGGACGAGAAGGAGGGAAAGAGACAGAGGAAGAGGAGGAGGGAAAGAGACAGAGGAAGAGAAGGAGGGAAAGAGACAGAGGACGAGAAGGAGGGAAAGACAGACAGAGGACGAGAAGGAGAGAAAGACAGAGGAAGAGGAGGAGAGAAAGACAGACAGAGGAAGAGAAAGAGAGAGAAAGACAGACAGAGGACGAGAAGGAGAGAAAGACAGAGGAAGAGAAGGAGGGAAAGACAGACAGAGGAAGAGAAGGAGGGAAAGACAGACAGAGGACGAGAAGGAGAGAAAGACAGAGGAAGAGAAGGAGGGAAAGACAGACAGAGGACGAGAAGGAGAGAAAGACAGACAGAGGAAGAGGAGGAGAGAAAGACAGAGGAAGAGAAGGAGGGAAAGAGACAGAGGAAGAGAAGAAGGGAAAGAGACAGAGGAAGAGAAGGAGGGAAAGACAGACATGGAGATGTTCTCTGGTCTCTCACAGCTGGGTGGGCTCTCCAACAGCTGGTCCAAGGAGCAGGGAACACAAGAGGGCTCCGATCCACATTGTGTCCCTGAAAGGATTTGGCTGAGTCCTGTATCCCTGTCCTCCCGAGTAAACCCTGGTCATTGTGCCTGTCAGTATTTATAGACTCGGGTGAGTCACTCCTTCTTCTATTCCAGGTCAGCTCATCACCCTTCCGCTGTCTGTCCCCACTCCCTCCTCTTCCTCTTGCACACATCATCCACTTTTCGACAACAGAGAGAAGCTGGTGAACTTGCTCTTCTGATATCTGTAGCCCTTGTACAACTTGTCTCTGCCCTTAATAGAATTTCAGTACATAAGTAAGTACATAAGTAATGCCACACTGGGAAAAGACCAAGGGTCCATCGAGCCCAGCAGCCAATCCAGGCCAAGGGCACCTGGCAAGCTTTCCAAACGTACAAACATTCTATACATGTTATTCCTGGAATTGTGGATTTTTCCCAAGTAAAACACTGCTGAACTTTCCTGGACTTGTCTTCAATATTTGGCCTCCTTCACGCTGTCTGCACTAAATAATATATATTCCATTCTCCTAGGCTGAAAATGCTCTCCTATAGCTTAGAGAGATTTTTTAAAAATCTCTTTGAGCATGTGTGGTACTGTTACTCCCAACCCTCCAACTGGGCAAGCCCATGTAACTCCCCTTCCTTCCTCAGATTCCACCTAACGATCAGATTTTCCTACAGTTCTCCGCCATTTAAAAAAAAAAAGAGAGAAAATAACTCTCACCGGACTGAAGACACGCCTGATAAGGTGGGCTTCAAGAAGTGACCCAGCTATAAGAAGAATATCAACACACAGGATCCATACAATCTGTGTGTCTGCAGCCTGGGGCTGAGCACGAGGACCAGCCCTGCTTGCACCGTGCCCATATGTCTCCATGCACACTCTCCGAGAACATCTGGAACAGAGAGGTGGGCCCGGAACACTCTGCCACATGTCTGACTTCAGCAAGTCTCCACAACCTGCAGGGTTCAGGACTGGAGTCCTCCAACATGCCGAGGCTCCACAGCATTGCCAAGCCTTCCTCCCCCACACAAAGCACCCGAACTGGTCAGGAGCCCCCCCCCCTCCACCGTCCTGGCTGTACAGGCAATTATTCCTGCTCTGCCCCCAAGCCTTACACTCTGCCTGGCCACTTCCACAGCACTTCCAGTCCTTCCTCCTCGGGTCCCAGAGGTCGGCCATGATGGGCGTCGGGTCTGGCCTATCATGCAGCCTCTCATTGCTGGCACACTCTGTCTAGCCACACCCCAAGACATCGCAACCGGAAGGAAAATCAGTGTGGGCATGAGCCCTGCTCCCCAGTCTCTGGGCAGGACAGAAGGGGAAGTCAGCTGGGAAGTGGCAGACATGCATCCTCCGAGCATGACAGTGGTGCGAGACTGCCAAGAAGCTGCTCACACACTGCACATACAGGGACAGCAGCAAGAACTCAGATGACCCAAGCCCGGATACCATGACAGATCAAGGAGCCACCAGGGATACAGACATAGAAGCCCATACAATGGAGGACAGAAGACCTCTTGATCCACCTCTATTCACAGGCACCGTAGACACCGGGAGAACCCATCACCTCAACAGCTTCTCAGGTTCCTCACATCATCACAGTCCCAGCTACCCCTCCATCAACTCATCTTCTGTCTCTCTGCCAAACCAGAAGTGGCCTACCAGCCACAGTCCCAATCATCTGGTGAGCCACATCTGCTACTTGGCGGAATGCAGGACCTCCTCACAATCCCACCAACAGATGCAGCCCTTAGTGGAGCCACACATCAAAATCAACAATTGGTGCAGCTTCTAGCCCAGTTCCTCACCTAACAACAAGCTGTACCACAACACCCCCCCCCCCCCCCAAGATCAACAATGATTCTGAACCTGGGTTCCTGGATGACTACAACTCAGATGATTCATGCCTCTCTTTGCCCCAGCCTCACCGAGGAACTGAACCAACACCTACAGAGGCCAACCTCAAACCCCTCCTTGCCCCTCAACTGGAAGACCGGACCTACCAAAACCTTACCACCCTCCTTCATCTCCCAGCAGCCAACAGGGGTTACTCCAATGCCTGGATACCCCCAAGCACTCCATAGCAATCCTGGTGCACAAGATGCTCCTGGACTGCAAGGACAAGGTATGGTACACCCCTCTCACTGGCCTACCAGCATCCAACAGGCTGGGTGTGAAGTGCCAGGTGCACTCAGCACCAGGTTGTGATAAGAACCAACTGCCTCACAAGTTTATTGTGGTTGACTCTGCTCTCAAAAGACACAAGACATCCCATACTACCTCCAAAGTGCCCCTGGAGAAGGACTCCAAAACCTTGGAATCTGTGGGGACCTTTCAGAGCATCATGTTCAACTGTCGCATCGCTGCCCACCAGTTCCAGATGCTCCTATATCACAAGGCCATATTAAACACTCCAGTTCACCATCAAGATGGTTCAAGATGACCTCACCAACCCTATCCATGACCTAGAAGAATGTAGCAAACACATCTTCAGATCTGCCTTGAATGCCTTTGAAACCACGGAAGTCTTGCGAGGCCACCATTGGAAGTCTTGGCAGTTATTTTAAAAAAGCAGAGAGAAGAGGATCAGCACCGCAGAACTGGGCAGGAAAGAATGGGGATCTTTCCTGCCCCGAAGAAGCCATTAGACCACCAGGCTGCCTGAAGCTATGTGCCGGGAGGGCACCCAGGGTCAGAGGGGAGGTGAATGGATGGAGTCGGGAAGGTAAAAGGGTGAGTCTGTTTCCCCTTCCTTGTGCTGCCGTCATCACTGTACTCTCAAAGCGATCGAACCCTATGAGTTGCTGCATCCACGTTGTCGTTCTTTATTGTTGGTGGCTTGGTCCTATGACATGTTGCATCACTTCTTTCTGGCTTCACAACTAGATTCAGAAAGGACCAACTGTTTGGAGAACAGAAACTCAGGAAGTGCAGTGGACTCTGAGCAAATCACTCTAGCCTCCATTGTCCCAGGTAAAGAATAAGTACCTGTATATACTATGTAAACCGCCTTGAATGTAGTTGCAAAAACCATAGAAAGGCGGTATATCAAGTCCCATTTCCCTTTCACTATTTGAGATTCTACATGGAATGTTGCTAGTGGAGGAGTAGCCTGGTGGTTAGTGCAGTGGACGTTGATCCTGGGGAACTGGGTTTGAGTCCTACTTCAGTTCCTTGTGACTCTGAGCAAGTCACTTAACCCTCCATTGCCCCAGGTACAAATAAAAGCCAGTTTGAATGTAGTTGTGAAAAACACAGAAAGGCAGTATATATTTCCGTTCTCTATTTGAGTTTCTACATGGAATGTTGCTACTATTTGAGATTCTGTTCCTACTATTTGAGATTCTACGTAGAATGTTTCCAGTGGAGGAGTAGCCTAGTTGTTAGTGCAGTGGGGGATCCTGGGGTTCGAGTCCCACTGCAGCTCCTTGTAACTCTGGGCAAGTCACTCCATTGCCCCAGGTACAAATAAGGGGAAGTCGCTTGACCCTTCATTGCCCCAGGTACAAATAAGGGGAAGTCGCTTAACCCTTCATTGCCCCAGGTACAAATAAGTACCTGTGTATATACTATGTCATCCGCTTTGAATGAAGTTGCAAAATCCACAGAAAGTCCCATTCCCTTTTCATGTCTACTGTCTTAAAATCTCATCTTTTACTCATTCTGTTCAGAATGGAAGAAAGGGGGCATTAAAGCTATCAAGAAATGCCTGACATTATGGAACTTGTTCCCTGGAGAGGCCCATCTCACAGGGGAACTTGTGAAAGAAAACTTGGCTCTTCCAAAAATTTGCTGATTTCACCATGGCTGATTACTGTTTAAATAGACTTCTGTTTGATTATTTGCGTTATCTAATCGGAAAGATTCCTCTGTGAATACCTGTACTCGGGGCCCACAGTGAATTTCATATGCTTGTTATTATGTTTAATGCATTTTTTTTTTTTTAAATTCTGGGCTTCGCTTCCCCTCTGATTTATTTTTAGGTAAGGCTCGTTTTGAGGTTGTCTTTGAAATCTATAAGGCTGTGATTGGGAGGAGGGGGGGGGGGTAAGATTTAACCATTTACTTATTAAATGAAATATACCCAAATTCTCTCTTGACTCTTAATTGTAAGCTCAGTGGAGAAGGGACCATCCTTTTCATTTATTTTTTGGCCTCCTGTGTACCACATTTCTAGCGATACAGGAGATCCCACAGCAGGGCAAATACCACCTTCCGAAATCAGGTAAGATCCACATCTTTGACCTCCTCTTGAAGGCAGGAGACTAAGCCTCTGTCCAAATTTCCAAAGGAATCCTATCGCAGAATGTAACTCCACCAATACATTAGAAAATTGGTGTCATATGGAGGAAGCCTGGAATCTGGACTGAAGCAGTCAAAGTCTTATTAAGACTTGAAATACAGCTACATTATAATTTATTTATTTATTTATTTGGTTCACTTGTATCCCACATTTTCCCAGCTTATGTGGGCTCAATGTGGCTAACATGGTTACTAGAAAATCACATAATGCAACTGGATAAAATTCTTCCAAGTAAAGAATTGACAAATTTAAATACAGAAGTAGCTAAAATAAGAGAATACAGATGGGAATACAGGAGCAACGAAAGGGAAGCTGACAGAAGGTAAAAAGAGGGTAAACAAGCAAAAGGGAAAGAAATATACAACCAGATACACCACACATTCATAGCTAAATAAGCAGTTAAATCCTGCCTTTGCCTTTACCGGAAGCCACTGCTTGACGTGCATGGTCCATTCAGTGCTCCCCCTCTATATTTTGAAACCATTTCAGGTTCTCTGTGATCTTGGCAAGGAGAAGACACATCACTGTAATTGTGTCACTGATTTAAACACATTAACATGCCTCACAGAGTGCAAGATAAGATACAGACATTTAAATACCTCAGCGGCGTTAACGTACAGGAGGTGAGCCTTTTTCAAATGAAGGAAAAGTCTGGAATGAGAAGGCATAAGGATGAAGTTAAGAAGAATTAGGCTTAGGAGGGATCTAAGAAAATTCTCTTTCACGGAAAGGGTGGTGGATGCGTGGAACGGCCTCCCGGTGGAAGTGGTGGCGACCAGGACTGTGTCTGAATTTAAGAAAGCATAGGACAGGCACGTGGGATCTCTTAGGGGGAGGAGGAGATAGTGGATGGGCCATATGGCTCTTATCAGCCGTCATGTTTCTCTTTCATCCTACAGATGAGATGTGGCTTTCCAGGCAAGGCAGGGGTCCAGGTCTACCCAAAAGATTTTGGTCTCAGATCTACCTGTATCTTGAGCCCTGGGGGAATCTGCAGTGATGCAAGATTGATGTTACCACATTTCAAGATCTCAGATTTACCATCATGCAAAATCATTTTATTAGTCAATAAACCATTTGATTTCTAAAAGACAGTTATTCAGCTGCGATTTCTGCCTAGGGAGAAGCATTAGATCTCATCTGCACAACTAAGACTTCAAATCCAAATGAGGAAATTATTTTTCCCACTGTTCTTTAACATCTTCCGGTGGTGGGGAATTATTACCCCTCTGAGACATCATTACACATGTAGTCTGGAGCTGAGGCAGTGCCATTCACATAAGTGATTTGATGTCTGTGAATGAGAAATGAAAGAAACCCCGTTCCCCCTCCCTCGGGCCCAATGAGCAGCATCTTTCCAACAACAAGGGAAGATCCAGAATCACTGGCAAAGCCAACCTGCCCCCCCCCCCCCCCATCTACTATACATAATGCACCAGCCAACATTTTCTGCATACCAGAACTGGTGCAGAACCTGGACCTAGAGCTAACCACGTCCAATATGATCCCAGGAAAAGCACCAATGGGTTTAGATTCTTTATTGATGTGTTTGTCACTGTTTAGCTGTTAGTAGTGATTTGATGTCACGATTGTGACTATATTCCTTGTCGAACTTGCTTTGGGGTTCCTCCAGCCAAGCCAAGTCTATGTGTAAATCCTGAAGCCTGTGTGAAAATCCTGAAATTCGTTCCAGTCTAGTCCATTCCGGGATCCTGTTCCAGCCAAGCCGTGCTCTGCTGTTGTGTTGCTAAGCCCCACCCTGCTGGTGACCTCACCTGTAGTGCATTTATGACCACCTGGGAACTTCCTAAGTTTGTCTTTGCATTGCTATAGGTCAGTTGGTGTGCTGTTGCACTTCTGCTTCAGTGTGTCTGTTTGGGTCAGTGGTGTTTGTTATATTCCTCTTGCTTGTAGTTTTTGTTCTGTCTCCTTGTGCTGGCTGCTGCCAGTGGGTGTGCAATTAGCCCTCACCATACTGCACCTGGGATTGTTCTCTCCGGTTGCAGTACTCTGTGGTGAGCCTGTTTCTCTCTAGTGTTTCTCTGTGTGTTTTGTGGCTGCCTTGTGTTCAGCCTTCTGTTAACGTTCTGGTATTAGTTTGTGGTTGTAGCCTAGCTTTGTGTTCTGCCTTGTCTGTCTTATTTTGTGTCTCTATTTCTCCTCTGCCTTTTCCCTCAGTCCCTGTTTGTGCAAGCTTGTTGTGGTATCCTGTTACCCTCAGTTCTGAGTCCTGATTCCTGCAGAGCTGCCAAGTTACCCATTCCTTATCATAAGTACATAAGTATTGCCACAATGGGACAGACCCAAGGGCCCATCAAGCCCAGCATCCTGTTTCCAACAGTGGCCAATCCAGGTCACAAATCCCTGCAAGATCCCAAAAAAGTTCAATACATTTCATGCTGCTTATCCCAGAAATAAGCAGTGGATTTTCCCCAAGTCAATTTAATAATGGTCCATGGACTTTTCCTTTAGGAAGATGTCCAGACCTTTTTAAAACCCCACTAAGCTAACTACCTTTACCACATTCTCTGGCAACGAATTCTTGATAGTAAAATCTGTAAATTAAATCTCTCTCACCTCCTCCATTTCAGGTCAGTAGAAGGTAACAGGAGGAAGGTTTTAATCAAGATTTGATCAAAATTAGCCACATCTTTCTGCAGGTTTCACAGGGACAATGTTGTGTTATGTTATAACATGTTTCATAACTTGCCATATGCCTTGTCAATTCAAGGCAGGTTACAAAATCAAAGAAACCAGATACAATCTTCTGCAAATTACAAATTCAAACAAGCAAAAAAAAAACAGGAGCCAAGAAGTTCCGCAATTAAGAAGAGACGGCTGAGGGGAGACATGATAGAGGTATATAAAATAATGAGTGGAGTGGAACAGGTGGATGTGAAGCGTCTGTTCACGCTTTCCAAAAATACTAGGACTAGGGGGCATGCGATGAAACTACAGTGTAGTAAATTTAAAACAAATCGGAGAAACTTTTTCTTCACCCAACTTGTAATTAAACTCTGGAATTCGTTGCCGGAGAAAGTGGTGAAGGCGGTTAGCTTAGCAGAGTTTAAAAAGGGGTTGGACATTTTCCTAAAGGACAAGTCCATAAACCGCTACTAAACGGACTTGGAAAAATCCAAAATTCCAGGAATAACATGTATAGAATGTTTGGGAAGTTTGCCAGGTGCCCTTGGCCTGGATTGACCGCTGTCGTGGACAGGATGCTGGGCTCGATGGACCCTTGGTCTTTTCCCAGTATGGCATTACTTATGTACTTATGTACATATTGCTTCTGAGCCTCCCACCAGCCTTCCCGCTGGAAGATAAGAAGCAGGAAGTGACATCGTCCCACCCCCAACGGTATGTGCAAATGCATTCTCATGAGGACTACCTCCATTCCATAACCAGAGGCTGAGTGCACAGCCTCCGGTTATGGAATGGAGACAGTCCTCATGATCTTCACAGAAACCAAGACAGGGGACTTGCCTTGGTGTTTGTCCTGCTGGATTTCTCAGAAGCTTTTGACACTGCAGACCACAATATCATGCTAACATGACTGGCAGAAACAGGGATGAGTGGCACAGTACCTGCTTTTTTTCAGATCCTATCAGATACGCAACAGTCCATACTGTTCGGCGGAACCTTGTCGTCACTGTGGGTGCTGACCTGTTGGGGGTATCACAAGGATCAACACGGTGTCACCTATTTAGTTTAATATCTACCTCGAACCACTAGCCAAGTGGATTCAGTTATCGGATACTCAGTTCTACGTCTACGTGGATGACCTGCAGCTACTCACACCCCCTGAACCAAACTTACCACCTGTCTAACATCAATTCACAAATAGGAGCTCAGTTCTACTTGAGATCAAGAAAAGATTGTTGTTTTTAGCCCCTGTGTCCCTAACACAAGTGGGCACAAACCCGACGTCAAAATCTCTTTTGGGAGCTATGACCTCCTCCTTAAATCAGAAGTGAGGTACCTTGTGTAGAGCTACACTTAGGACATATCAGGGATAGGGGACAGTTGAAGGTTTAGGAGTTAAAAGCAGCAGGATCAGTGTTGTCTGTCCTGACTGTCTGTCATTATTAGATTGTAAGCTCTATTGAGCAGGGACTGTCTCTCCATGTTCAAGTGTGAAGCGCCGTGTACGTCCGGAAACGCTATAGAAATGATAAGTAGTAGTAGATCCCCCAAATCCAAGCAGCCTTCAAGAGCTGCTTCTATCATTTGTGACAACTACGCTGCCTGTCTCCTGACGTAGAGAAGGCAAGTCTCGTCATAGTATTTCACACTGGATTACTCTACCGCACTCTACACTGGTTTGATCACAAAGACTTTGCACCAGCTCCAATGGATTCAGAATTCTGCAGCAAGACTACTAGAAGGTTGTTAAGTGACGTGACCACATCACACCATTTCTTCTAAAACTTCACTGGCTACCAGTACGACACAGGGCTAACGTCTGATCTTCAAGGACTTTAGAGGAAATGGGCCCGAGAACATGAAGAACTGGATCTCCTTTTATGCACCACCAAGGTCACTAAGGAGAATCGGTAACCACAACCTCTCCAAAAAAAAGTCATACCCATGATGTCTCTGCTGTGACACAACTGGAATGGAGTGGGCAGACTGGATGGACCGTGCAGGTCTTTTTCTGCCGTCATCTACTATGTTATCCACGTTTGTTTGTTTTTTCAGCTTTACTAAGGTGGTGAAGTGACCCTTGAAGACCACTTGGGTAGGGGTCTTTTTTTTGTTTTTTTAAATCTTAACATTTTATTAATGTATTCCTATTTGACGTGGCTTTTATTTATATGTACTTGTGTTATTTATTATTCTATTTATCATTATTTATGAGTTGTAGGTTTCATTTGTTTAAGTACTGTCTAGACTGTGACGCAGCCCTTGCGTGGGCGAAACATGGCCAGTGTTGGGCTTGTTGGTTTTATTTCAGAGTAAAGGGTTTGGAAGATTTTACTCTTTTGTCTGATTTGCTTTTGTCTATTCTTGCTGTTTTTTTCTTATTTTATTTTTGTTACATTTGTACCCCGCGCTTTCCCACTCATAGCAGGTTCGATGCGTCTTACATATTATATACAGGTACTTATTTGTACCTGGGGCAATGGAGGGTTAAGTGACTTGCCCAGACTCACAAGGAGCTGTAGTGGGAATCAAGCCCAGTTCCCCAGGATTAAAGTCCACTGGACTAACCACTAGGCGACTCCTCTACTAGCAACATTCCATGTAGAATCTCAGATAGTAGCAACAGAATCTCAAATAGCAGCAACAGAATCTCATATAGTAGCAACATTCCACTAGGCTACTCCTCCACTAGCAACATTCCACGTAGAATCTCAGATAGTAGCAACAGAATCTCAAATAGTAGCAACAGAATCTCAAATAGTAGCAACATTCCACTAGGCTACTCCTCCACTCCTTACTCTTTGGGATTCCGGAATCTTGCTATTCTTTGGGGTTCTACATGGAATGTTGCTACTCTTTGACATTGTGCATGGAATCTTGTTAATGGGACTTGATACACTGCCTTTCTCTGCTTTTGCAACTACATTCAAAGGGGTTTACATAGTATATACAAGTACTTATTTGTACCTGGGGCAATGGAGGGTTAAGTGACTTGCCCAGACTCACAAGGAGCTGCCTGTACCTGCAGTGGGAATTGAACCCAGTTCCCCAGGACCAAAGTCCACCACACTAACCACTAGGCCACTCCTCCACTCCACTTATGTGTGCATATACAGTCTGTCCATTGAAATCTCCCTCCCAGAGCTTGGTCATGTGGCAGCTCTGCAGTGCCTGTCTCTGCTAAGCTTGTACTGAAGCTGCCTGTGCAGTGCTAAGGTTGCAAACTGGATCCAGATTCACCTGACACAGTTGATTCAGTCCAGGTTTTACCCCATTGCATGCAGGGATTCTGATTTCCCCGACTGGGATTCCTTTAGAATAACAAGACTATGAGTCCTGGGTTTACCCCGTTGCCTGTAGGGACTTGATCAACCCTGTTGCAACCGAATTAATGCCTATCGTTTGGTAGAGCAGTGTGTGTCGTTTGCTCTGCTGCTGCTGCCTGGGCTGTCCTGTTATTTGCTGGAGAAGTGTGTGATACGGTTCTGGTTTGTTTGTGTTGGTACTGGTGTTCTTGCACCATTTTCTGTAGCCTTGGGAGCTGCCATTGCAGGGTAAATTCACTCACTGTACAACTTGCTGACACTGTAGCTGTCGGGCAACATCTACTCTTAGCCTTTGAGAAGCGGGGAGGAGGGGGGGGGCGCCCTTTGGTATATGTTTTGCAAGCTGAGCTTCCCACTCACGACCTTGCCTCTGTGGCTTTTGGCTGTACCCAGCTGCAACTGCGTGCACAAGAAAGAGTGCATATATCAGAAAAATAGCACAGATTGGAGGCTACATGCACTGCCCAGACTGAATATGGACAAAAGAGTTCCAGTCTGCCAGGTACTTGTGACCTGGATTGGCCACTGCTGGAAGCAGTATATTGGGTTAGATGAACCATTGGTCTGGCCCAGCATGGCTGTTCTTATGTTCTTATGATAGCGGCCATAGGAGCCAACTTTTCAAAATTATTGGGGGTGCTAAGCCCAATGGAAATAACCCCTCCCTGGACACATACAAGGAATTTTCTCAATATTGGGGGTGCTCAAGCACCCACAGAGTCTGCTCCAATGATAGCAGCAGAGGAGTGAGGAGAGAGCTGGAGCATGGTGGATGAGGTGTATATGTGTGTCATGGGTGATATGGGGATGGCGAAAGGTGTGCCATGGGGTGGAAGCCTAGAAAAAGGTGGTTGGGGGATGTGTGCACCTGAGGGGAGATGCCAGCCCATATAATGAATGAGGTGCGTGTGCCATGAAAAGGGGGTGAAAGACTGCAGGAAGGTGTAAAATTACAAATAAAGTGTACAGAATTTAGAATTTTGTGGTTTAGAATTTCCCCAAGAGTACACAATACCCTGACTTCAATCATGAGGTGCAGGGCAAGTTCTGTGAGGCTCCCAGCGGTAGGAACACACAAAAATGCCAAGTTACCCTGTTCCAGGCTGGAGATTTCGGAACAGTCCTGGATTTCTGACCAATCCATCCTGGTGCATTAGGGAACTTGCAGTACTGCTTTCAGTGGGTAGGATCAAGCACTGCTTTGAGATGTAAGTTCAAAGACCAAAACTGGCCAAATGTTTCCAGCTTGGAACTGAGTGACTTGGCAGCTCTGAGCACAGGAGACAGACTCCATTGTAGCTTAAAGGAAACGTTTGCTCACAGAACCACAGGTGACCTGGAAATCCACCTCTAGAGACCATGGAAGAAGAAATTAAGGGTGGGGCAAGGCAGCCATGCTTTCTGAAGGGAAATGCTGGGTCTCTGGGATATGTTGGGCTACTATTCCCATAGGACCTGTGTCACAAGGTGCAGGGGGACAGATTATGGAAAAATAAAGTGAAGTTAGGTGATACAGAGTTTGCTTGGGTGCCTGACAGGAATTTCTGTTTGATTTTGAAATCCTGTTTTTTTTTTCTACCCCCACAGTTGCCCTCTCTGGTAAACCTTGAATTCAGCCAGTTGGGACACAGGCAAATATTTGGCAGAGCAGATGGACCTGCAGCCTGTACCAGAGGTCACGTACCCTGACGAATGGAGGGCACTGGTTATAAGGAGTCAGTTCACCAGCTCCCTGGGAAGAGAGTCCTGCTAGCCACCAGGATGTGGACCTCCATTTTGGCCCCCTGTGCCCTGCTACTCCAGCTCGTTGCTGCAGGATCAGCACTGGATCCGTAAGAATTGTTTGAAGTTTCCCTTCTTAGTGGCTTTCTTTTAATCTCAGACACTTCTCTGTTTGCTGGTGGGTGGCAAATGCATAAAGCTTTTTTATCTGTACGTGGATATAATTGGACTGTTTAACCTCTTAAATGCCCAAAACCAAATCTGGGGGATCAAGAGGGGGGTGAAGGCAGTTGCACTTCTAGGAATAATATAACTGTTATACTCATCTGTTCAAAGTTAGGTCTGTAACAGCAAGTTTAAATTCAAATATAAAGGGACTGGTGCATTTGCCTGGCTATGTGTACATTCAGTGGTGCTAAATAGATAAAGCACCTGTATGTAAGAGAGAAGACCTAGTGGTATACCTTGATACAGACTGAGCTTGACCTCTTAGATACTGCAGAGCAGACATGTCCTGCAAAGCTCAAGCTGCAACTCTATGTCAGCTGCCTTAGATATCCTGACATTCCAGCAAAAGGAAATGTCAATTATCATAAAGATATCAGCTGGATGAAGAAAACACAGCTTGATCCTCTTCATCCCTGTCCTTTGTGCAGTACCTCAGAATCTCACAGGGTAGCGTTTATTGCTTGAGGAACCAGCCAGGTTATTTATTTATTTATTTGTCATATATATATCCCGCTTAATTTTGTAATTCTCGGTGGGTTACATAAGTGATGGCAGAAAAAGACCTGTACGATCCATCCAGTCTGCCCACAAGATAAACTCATTTGTGCTACTTTATATGTATACCTGACCTTGATTTGTGTCTGCCATTTTCAGGGCACATACCGTAGAAGTCTGCTCAGTACTAGCCCCTCCTCGTAACCACCGGCACTGCCACCCAATCTCTGCTAATCTTCTGAGGATCCATTTCTTCTGAACAAGATTCCTTTATGTTTATCCCATGCTTTTTTTTAAATTCTGTTACCGTTTTCATCTCCACCACCTCCCTTGGGAGGGCATTCGAAGTACCCACCACTCTCTCCATGAAAAAATACTTCCTGACATTTTTCTTGCGTCTGCCCCCCTTCAACCTCATTTCATGTCCTCTAGTTCTACCGCCTTCCCGTCTCCGGAAAAGGTTCGTTTGCGGATTAATACTTTTCAAATATTTGAACGTCTGAATCATATCACCCCTGTTTCTCCTTTCCTCCAGGGTATACATGTTCAGGTCAGCAAGTCTCTCCTCATACGTCTTGTAACGCAAATCCCATACCATCCTCGTAGCTTTTCTTTGCACCGCTTCAATTCTTTTTACAATAAAAACATCTACAATTTATCAAAATACAGACCACATAAACAATTAAAACAAAACAAATTGCTCCATTCCTTCAGACAATAATATCAAGTGGACCACATAATCCAGCACCTTTGTGTTTCACAAATGCAATCAGGCCATCCTGTGTCCGACTGGCTTTGCTAAATAAGTTAGACTACTGCAAGGATTGGCAATGGGGAAAGGCTACTGATTTAAGCATGAGATCTGGTCTTCTAATCTTCCACAGCTGGTGTGGAAATGAAGAGGACGAAAGCAAAAACTGAAAAAGAGGGCTATTGAAACTGGGATATAGCACTGGCAGCTCAGAGAGGAATAACCAGGAAAATGAGTCTTTCTCTGTGGTCGTAACTCAGTCCCCAGGCTCAGATCAGTGGGTGTCTCTGGAGTTAATGGTGTCCTGCTCTGTCTTCAGCCTGGGATCATTGGGTGTCTCGAGTTAATGGAGTCCTGCTCTGTCCTCAGGCTTGGATGAGTGGGTGGTCTCTAGAATTAATGGTGTCCTGGGGGAGGGAAAAGGAGAGTCTGGAAAACTGATTGTAAATTCTCTGCCTCTCCAGAGATTATGGACATCTGGGGTGCATGGAAAAAGAAGAGGAGATGGGGAAATGCTGGACACATGGGGGGGGGGAGGGTAGGAAGAGAAGGAGAGATGCTGGACACCTGTGGAAGGGGGTAGGAAGAGAACTTGAGATGTTGGACACCTGTGGGGGGGGGGGGGGGAGGAAGAGAAGGGAAGATGCTGGACACCTGTGGAAGGGGGTAGGAAGAGAACTTGAGATGTTGGACACCTGTGGGGGGGGGGGAGGTAGGAAGAGAAGGGAAGATGCTGGACACCTGTGGAAGGGGGTAGGAAGAGAACTTGAGATGTTGGACACCTGTGGGGGGGGGGGGGGGAGGTAGGAAGAGAAGGGAAGATGCTGGACACCTGTGGAAGGGGGTAGGAAGAGAACTTGAGATGTTGGACACCTGTGGGGGGGGGGAGGTAGGAAGAGAAGGGAAGATGCTGGACACCTGGGGGTAGGAAGAGAAGGGGAAGGGAAGATGTTGGAATGGTGGGAGGACTTTGAACTTGCCTTGGCTGATGGTTCACCTACAACCTTGGATACCTTTGGGTGGCTTGTCTGTCTTTGCTCTAATCCCTGTTTCTGACACTGAATCTCTGGATGTGATCTTAAGAGTCACTTAATTACATTACTTTTTGGGCTTATATCCTGCTAACAGCTTTTGAGTTCGAAGCGGTTTACAAACTTCTTATAGGGATATAGAGATCAGAATTTTCCTCGGAGAATTACAGTGGTTGCTTTTGAGATAGGCAGAAATCTAACTATAATAGATATTAATCCCTGGTTCTGTTCCTGAATTTCTGGTTTCGACCTTGGAGGAGTCACTTTGTCTCCCTGCCTAAGCTCCACTACCTTTCCCCCCCCCCCCCCCCCCAACTCTGAATCTTTGGGTATGATCTCGGGGTGAAACTTTATCTCCCCTGTGTTGTTTCCAGTTGATGGGCTTTGACCCACCCAAGGGCTCAGTAATATGGAGATCCTGCGCTCCAGGAAATGATTCCTTTCTCCGTTGGGGCCAAGATGAGAGCACCGACTGATTCAGGTTTGCTCCTACCCCGCGTCTTGTCTGGTGGTCTTACTGTGGTGGGGGGGGGGGGGAGGAGGATTTCTGCAGGATTGGGCCCAACTTGTTTGCTTCTGCCCCGTGCCTCATCTAGAGGTCTTACTGGGTGGAGGAGGGGGCCAATTTCCTGTCTGTCCGATCGCCCCAGTGGAGAGTCAGGTTCCTCTCTGTTGTGCCCAAGTTAAAGAATGATGTGGGCATTTCTGGACTCCACTGGATGGTACATTGAGTCTCCACCGACCGTCCGAGAGCAGGAACCCCCCCCCCCCCCCCAGAGAAGGAAAATATAAAGTAATAGGAAAAGTGTACTATAGATATAAAAAGTAGGAGGGCTTGAAAATCCATCCAGGTAGAAAGAACAGACTGAGGTAGGAAGTGGGATTGCCCCTGCTTTGCCCAGCAGGGGTTTCTACTGCACATGCTCAGAGGGATTTAAAGGAAAAAAATCTCTCTGAGCTATTGGAGGGCATTTCCATCCAATGGGAGTCAATGGAAGACGTCGTCTATATGTGGCTGATGGAGACCTCCCTGTGCTTCAGGTCAACCGTGAGAAGATCCTGGAGCTTCTTCAGTCCGGCAGCTACTGGTCATAACAAAAGTGAGGACGTTTGTATCGGTCCATGGTGCGACCGCACCTCGAATATTGTGTTCAATTCTGGTCACCGCATCTCAAAAAAGATATAGTGGAATTAGGAAAAAAAAGGAGCAGAGAAGGGCGACGGGAATGATTAAGGGGATGGGACAGCTTCCCTATGAGCAAAGGCTAAACCGGCTGGGGCTCTTCAGCTTGGAGAAAAGATGGCCGAGGGGAATATAATGATAGAGGTCTATAAAATAATGAGTGGAGTGGAACGGGTAGACGTGAGGCGTCTGTTTACGCTTTCCAAAAATACTAGGACTAGGGGAATGCGATGAAGCTACAATGTAGTAAATTTAAAAAGAATTGGAGAAAATGTTTCTTCACTCAACATGTAATTAAACTCTGGAATTCGTTGCCAGAGAATGTGGTACAGGCAGTTAGCTTAGCGGAGTTTAAAAAACGTCTGGATGGCTTCCTAAAGGAAAAGTCCATAGACCATTATTAAGTAGGACTTGGGGAAAATCTACTTTTTCTGGGATAAGCAGTATAGAATATCTTGTACTTTTTGGGGTCTTGCCAGGTATTTGTGACTTGGATTGGCCACTGTTGGAAACAGGAGGCTGGGCTGGATGGACCTTTGGTCTGTCCCAGTGTGGCAATACTTATGTACTTGGGGTTCTGAATGGAATCTTGCTGCTCTTTGGGGTTCTATATGGAATGTTGCTGCTCTTTGAAATTCTGCATGGAATCTTGTTATTCTTTAGAATTCTAGAATCTTCCTACTCTTTGGGGTTCTACATGGAATGTTGCTACACTTTGGGTTTCTGCCAGGTATTTGTGACCTAGATTGGCCACTGTTGGAAACAGGATGCTGGGCTTGATGGACCTTTGGTCTGTCCCAGTGTGGCAACACTTATGTACTTATGTACTGTCAACAAGGAAGTGTCTGTCCAGAGTTAAACATGTAGACAAGATGCCACCCTGTCCATGGGAAATATCCACCCACTCCCCAAAAAGTAATCTCAGTTCAATTTCAGCAAAAAGAAAAAGCATCTCCTGTGAATTTTGGGAAAAGGCAGCTGATACATGTTTTGTTTAAATGAACACAAATAAAAATAGAGAAAGAAACTCTGTAAACTGCTGCAGAGTCCAGCACAATGCAGAAAGCAGAGGGATTGAAAATACCAGGGGAGACCCCAGCACAATGGAGAGGGTGCAGGGGCTAAGGGCAGGGAGTAAAATTACCAGGGAAGGAAGACTCTAGTAAAATCCAGAACATAGGAGCTGAAAATACCAAAGTGGTCTCCAGCGCAACGCAGAGAGTGTAGGAACCAAAAATAAGAGACATTGCATTAGTTAACCTCAAGTTTGAGGCGTCAGTGACTCAAAGGAGATTCTCCCTAGTAATGACTGCGTCCTGAGTTTATCATAAGTACATAAGCACCGCCATACCGGGAAAAGACCAAGGGTCCGTCAAGACCAGCATCCTGTCTCCAACAGCAGCCAATCCAGGCTTCAAGAACCCGGCAAAACCAAAAAAAATAATAATTTCTTAATGTTCAATGGACTTTTTCTTCAGGAATCTGTCCAAACCCCCATTAAACTCTGTAAGGCCAGCTGCTGTCACTACATTCTCCGGCAACGAGTTCCAGAGTCTAACTACACGCTGAGTAAAGAAAAACTTTCTCCTATTTGTTTTAAATCTACCATATTCTAGTTTCATCTTGTGTCCCCTGGTTTTGTTGTTGTTTGAAAGTGTAAACAAATGCTTCACATCTGTCCGCTCTACTCGGCTCATTATCTTGTAGACTTCTATCATATCACCCCTCAGCCCCCTTTTTTCCAAGCTGAAGAGCCCTAACCTTCTCAGCCTTTCCTCATAGGGAAGTCGTTCCATTCCCTTTATCATTTTCGTCGCTCTTCTCTAATTCCTTTATATCTTTTTTGAGATGCGGCGACCAGAATTGGACACAATATTCAAGGTGCGGTCACATCGTGGAGCGATACAACCATCCCCTGAACCCTGTGTCACTCTTTGAGGCTAAGGTACAGGAGGGCCTGTAAATCGCCCTCATTCTTGGGAGAGGAAGTTGCTTCATGGAAAGGTCTCTGCATGTTAAAACCTTTTCTATCCGTATTTCTTCCTGCAGATACTATGCTGTGGTTGTCTCAGCAGAGCTGCCTTTCCCCGGCACAGCGCACGTGTGTGTCCACCTGGCAGGTCTCCAGGAGACGGTGCAGGTCTCCCTGACACTGAACCTGGTGGCCGAGAACATCACCGTCCTGGAGAAAACTGTGACTGATCCGGTGTCCTTCACCTGCTCCCCCTTCCAGGTGGGTCTGGTAGAAAAAGAACAGGTCAAACACTGCCCTCAGCCCTTTAATTAGATTTCAATGCTTTCCAGCTTCTCACACCCTCACCCTTTCTTTCCAGGTTCCAGCTCCCTCTGAGGCAGAGGAGATTGGCTTTTTCCAGGTGGAAGTCCATGGAGACAGTGTACACTTCAACGGCAGCAAAAAGATTCTAGTGAAAAAGCTTGAGAAAGGCATATTTGTGCAGACAGATAAAGCTTTTTACAAGCCTGGTCAAACAGGTACCCAACAATCTGCATTCCTCTGCCCATCCCCTGAATCTCTCCAGTCCAAGAAGTGACAGGCTCTGTATCCCCAGAATCCTCCAGTCCTAGAGGTGACAGGCTCTGAATCCCTGTGTTCATCCCCTGAGCCCTCCAGTCCTAGAGGTGACAGGCTCTGAATCCCTGTGTCCATCCCCTGAACCCTCCAGTCCTAGAGGTGACAGGCTCTGAATCCCTGTGTCCATCCCCTGAACCCTCCAGTCCTAGAGGTGACAGGCTCTGTATCCCTGTGTCCATCCCCTGTGCCCTCCAGTCTTAGAGGTGACAGACTCTGAATCCCTGTGTCCATCCCCTGAACCCTCCAGTCCTAGAGGTGACAGGCTCTGTATCCCTGTGTCCATCTTCTGAGTCCTCCAGTCCTAGAAGTGACAGGCTCTGTATCCCTGTGTCCATCTTCTGAGCCCTCCAGTCCTAGAGGTGACAGGCTCTGAATCCCTGTGTCCATCCCCTGAACCCTCCAGTCCTAGAGCTGACAGGCTCTGAATCCCTGTGTCCATCCCCTGAACCCTCCAGTCCTAGAGGTGACAGGCTCTGAATCCCTGTGTCCATCTTCTGAGTCCTAGAGGTGACAGGCTCTGAATCCCTGTGTCCATCCCCTGAACCCTCCAGTCCTAGAGGTGACAGGCTCTGAATCCCTGTGTCCATCCCCTGAACCCTCCAGTCCTAGAGGTGACAGGCTCTGTATCCCTGTGTCCATCCCCTGAACCCTCCAGTCCTAGAGGTGACAGGCTCTGTATCCCTGTGTCTATCCCCTGAGCCCTAGAGGTGACAGGCTCTGTATTCCTGTGTCCAGTTCCTGAACCCTCCAGTCCTAGAGGTGACAGGCTCTGAATCCCTGTGTCCATCCCCTGAACCCTCCAGTCCTAGAGGTGACAGGCTCTGAATCCCTGTGTCCATCCCCTGAACCCTCCAGTCCTAGAGGTGACAGGCTCTGAATCCCTGTGTCCATCCCCTGAACCCTCCAGTCCTAGAGGTGACAGGCTCTGAATCCCTGTGTCCATCCCTGAACCCTCCAGTCCTAGAGGTGACAGGCTCTGAATCCCTGTGTCCATCTTCTGCAGTCCTAGAGGTGACAGGCTCTGAATCCCTGTGTCCATCCCCTGAACCCTCCAGTCCTAGAGGTGACAGGCTCTGTATCCCTGTGTCCATCCCCTGAACCCTCCAGTCCTAGAGGTGACAGGCTCTGTATCCCTGTGTCTATCCCCTGAGCCCTAGAGGTGACAGGCTCTGTATCCCTGTGTCCAGCTCCTGAACCCTCTAGTCCTAGAGGTGACTGGCTCTGAATCCCTGTGTCCATCCCCTGAACCCTCCAGTCCTAGAGGTGACAGGCTCTGAATCCCTGTGTCCATCCCCTGAACCCTCCAGTCCTAGAGGTGACAGGCTCTGAATCCCTGTGTCCATCCCCTGAACCCTCCAGTCCTAGAGGTGACAGGCTCTGAATCCCTGTGTCCATCCCCTGAACCCTCCAGTCCTAGAGGTGACAGGCTCTGAATCCCTGTGTCCATCCCCTGAACCCTCCAGTCCTAGAGGTGACAGGCTCTGAATCCCTGTGTCCATCCCCTGAACCCTCCAGTCCTAGAGGTGACAGGCTCTGTATCCCTGTGTTCATCCCCTGAGCCCTCCAGTCCTAGAAGTGACAGGCTCTGTATCCCTCCCCTGAGCCCTCCAGTCCTAGAGGTGACAGGCTCTGAATCCCTGTGTCCATCCCCTGAACCCTCCAGTCCTAGAGGTGACAGGCTCTGTATCCCTGTGTCAATCCCCTGTGCCCTCCAGTCCTAGAGGTGACAGGCTCTGAATCCCTGTGTCCATCCCCTGAACCCTCCAGTCCTAGAGGTGACAGGCTCTGAATCCCTGTGTCCATCCCCTGAACCCTCCAGTCCTAGAGGTGACAGGCTCTGTATCCCTGTGTTCATCCCCTGAGCCCTCCAGTCCTAGAAGTGACAGGCTCTGTATCCCTCCCCTGAGCCCTCGTCCTAGAGGTGACAGGCTCTGAATCCCTGTGTCCATCCCCTGAACCCTCCAGTCCTAGAGGTGACAGGCTCTGTATCCCTGTGTCAATCCCCTGTGCCCTCCAGTCCTAGAGGTGACAGGCTCTGAATCCCTGTGTCCATCCCCTGAACCCTCCAGTCCTAGAGGTGACAGGCTCTGAATCCCTGTGTCCATCCCCTGAACCCTCCAGTCCTAGAGGTGACAGGCTCTGTATCCCTGTGTTCATCCCCTGAGCCCTCCAGTCCTAGAAGTGACAGGCTCTGTATCCCTCCCCTGAGCCCTCCAGTCCTAGAGGTGACAGGCTCTGTATCCCTGTGTCAATCCCCTGAACCCTCCAGTCCTAGAGGTGACAGGCTCTGAATCCCTGTGTCCGTCCCCTGAACCCTCCACTCTCCTGGTCATTCCCTCAGCTTGATGGCATCTGCCTTATGAAATTACTGTCATACAGGCCAGGTGAGGAGGGGGCAGAGCCCTCCAAAGGTCATCACAGATGAAGCTGAGCCTTTTCAGTGGACTCAGTACATTTATCTTTTATTTCTAGAGGAATGTTTTTAAAACATGTTTTAATATATGGAAATTCTCTCTCTCTCATTTCAGTGAAGTTTCGAATTGTGACCTTGGATAAAGACCTTATTGCAGATAACCATGAGGTAAGACGGGGAGCTTGTAACCTTCCAATTATGATATGCCAGGGCTTCCCAAACCTGCCCCAAGGACCCCACAGCCAGTCAGTGAAAATGTCACGCACTGGGTTTTCGTTCTGTCTTCATGTTCCTTGTTGATATCCTGAAATCCCACTGACTGTATAATTGATGCCTTTTCATTGGGGCATTAGGGTCAGGTATAAACTCCAAGGATGCTCTGAGCAGAGTCCTGGAGGTGCTTAAAAAGGGGGGGGGCACAGAGTCTACCCACCTCCCCCAGCAGCATTCTCTAGTTTCCTTTTCGGTTGCTCGCTGAGATTCACCCCGCCAGTGAGAACAGTAACCAGGACAGCTTTCCCAGCAACACTTGCAGATGTGAAGTCATGGGAAAAATATTCAGTCACCCAAAATGAGTCTGGTAGTTACTTCTCCTGGGGGCAGAGTATCCAAAAGGGTTCATTTTAGGGCAGTGTTTTTCCCAAGTCGATCGCCACTTCCACTATAACGATTGCAATGTGATGTAATGGTAGAACAAGGTTCATCCAAGTGGTAGGAATGCCCAGATCCCACCTTTAACATGCCCCTGATACTCCCCCTTGGGATTTGAATGTGCTTCATAGAAAAACATCTAAAAATTGGTTTTGACAACTGAACCTCCCCAAACCCACTGCCCATAGTTGTACACACTAGTCCTTATGGGCGATGGGTGCACCTATATGTGGGTACTCACAGTTTCCACCACAAATGTGACAGGCAGAGGGAAATAGGGACCAGAGTTCCCCAATCCATGGTGCACTGCACTGACCACTACATTACTCCAGGGACCTGATTGCTGCTCTAATAATCCTTGCCTCTAACATCTACGTAAGCCACATTGAACCTGCAAATAGGTGGGGAAATGTGGGACAGAAATGTAACCAACCAAGAAATAAAGTCCGGTCCTGGAGTACCCCTTTCCAGTCAGGTTTTCAGGATATCCACAATGAATATGCGTGAGTTTGATTTGCACACGCTGTCTCCATTAGATGCAAATCTCTTTCATGAATATTCGTTGTGGATATCCTGAAAACCTGACTGGCAAGGGGGGTACTCCAGGAACGAACTAGGGGAAACACTGTTTTAGGGCATACCGTGACAGGAATGAGCCTGACTGAGCTCAAACTCTACATACCTGGGCTTAGCAGTCTTTCAAATTCACTGCTTGTATTTTGCATTTCTCTTGAATGGTAGGAAAGGGGAGACAGGTAGGTTTCCTGCTTCCTCTGCTCCCCCCACCCCCACCCCAAACACACCTTTTTCAGTATTCTAGCTCTAAACTCACCTTACAGAGCACCAAACATCTTCTGATTCCGTTTGTCTCTGTTTTCTGATTGTATTTCAGTATCCGATGGTGGAACTGCAGGTGAATATTAATTCCAACTGTATTTTGGGCTGTTGTGAAGGTAAAGTGAAATTGTACAGCACAATCTCAGATGAGTCAACGTAAGGGCTGTTGTCCACTGAGTAAAGCAGTGTTCGGATGCAATAGGTGAGGGGGGTTCTTGTCCTGAACAGCTTCAATTGAGTCCCTTTCTCTGGACAAAAAAAAAAAATCACAACGGCTTCACTTCACTTGTGTGAAAAGCCATTCATTATCCATCTAGAGGAAGGGTCTTTTCTGAAGCACCTGACCAGAACTGAACGATGCTGTGATTTGGAGATTATGAACAGAGATAAACTAGACGAAAGGCACAAGTAAGCTCAGGCCTCGGATTTCTTAGTCTGTAAGGTGCCACCTGCCTCTGCTAATTTCATGAGTAGGAGGGGAGAGCTGGGTGTAAACCAACCCCTTGATGCCGGGATATTGTGACCAGGGTTATGACCAACCCCTTCTCTAGAGCTGTAAAACCCAGAAACCGGATCCTGGTGCTGAGAGCACAAGGAGTGATTGACGGAAGCTTTCCTGGAGCTGAAATGACCCAACTCCTTCAATGTGGAGGAGCAGCAGGCCTGAGAATCAGGGATACCCAATTCAAGTCCACTGTGGTTCCTTGTGATCCTGGGCAAGTCGCTTTAACCCTCCACTGCCTCAGGTACAAACTTAGACTGCGAGACCTCCAGGGATAGGAAAATACCTGTGACAGCTTTCAGGCCTGCAGGTGGTATTAAAGACATGAAAATTCAGCGAACCTATAATGATTTGGGTCTTTTCAGGACTTACCCCGTTCTGTGTCATTATTCTTCATGCCACAATAAGGTGAAGGTTGGCTAAACCCATCTAGGTGGCAGGGCTAATGGATGACTCCAGCAGGGTTGCTAATGAGCACATTTCTCTCTCAAACCTCACAATCCACCATTAATCTTTTGTGTTAAATTCAAGGATCCCAACAAAAATCGGATTGGCCAGTGGCTGAATGTGGCTCCACGACAGGGCATCGTGGATCTCTCTTTCCCACTATCTTCTGAACCTCCCTTGGGAACGTATACCATCGCAGTGGGGAAACACAGTAAAACCTTCATAGTGGAAGAGTATGGTAAGAGGGAGGAAATGTATATGTGGTGGAGGGGGGGGGGGGGGATATTTTGGCATTAAGTTTCTCAGCTTTCACACCCTGCTTGTGCTTCTGCTGTATTTATGTAAGCACACAGTATAGAGCCGCTTACGACTGTTCTTTCATTGAGTGCTGACACCTAGTGGATTGTATTGGAAGCAGCTCTTGAGAATGCTGCATGCTACTGTCATATGGAGGACCACTGGAGTTTTGCCATTCCCAGCCCCTTCCGGGTTAGGCACTCAGAACAGCTAACCTGTAGCCAAGGAAAGCATGCAGGACACTGGGGGCTCTTTATGAGTAGAGATCTGTCTGAACTGAGGGTAAAGGGCATCATTTTGTACCAGATAACAGAAGTGTCTGAATGCCATCACAGAATAATCTATTCATTTTCATTCCTCAGTGCCGCCGAAATTTGAAGTTCAGATTGAGCTCCCCAGTGTGGTGACCGTTCTGGATGAAAACATGAGATTTCGAGTGTGTGCCAAGTAAGTCTGTCATTAAGGAATAAACCCACTTATCCCCGTTGCCCCCACCAAGCATGTTGTATGGAAAACAGAGATGTAGGATCTCCTCCCCTGGGTCTGCTCATATTGCAAATTGAAAGCTGCCAGAGACTGTAAGGAATCTCGTCCCTAGTATTAAGTGAGGAATTCAGGATTATTTTTTTTGGGGGGGGGAGGGGAGTCCACAAAAGGAAGGACCTTGAGATCGCTACTTTGTTTTGTTAGACTTTGTGACAGACTCATTGATAATCCATTCAGCAAAAATCAGAACATTTGTGGCAGAAAAGTTCAGCTGGGTGTATTTTAAACAGAGCAGGGGTGGGAGAGGGGGCAGAGAGAAGATTACAGCAGGTATCTGTAGAACAATCGTGAGCTGAGAATGAGCGAACAACCTGCCCCACCACCCTGGATCTCTTCGAAACTCAATATCATCTGAGCCAGCATCTTGCAAGGATTTTCCCATCATCCCTGCTGGGTTGCAAAGATTTTCCCATCATCCCTGCTGGGTTGCAAAGATCTGCTCTACTACTACTACTACTACTTAACATTTCTAGAGCACTACTAGGGTTACGCAGCGCTGTACAAAATAAACAAAGAAGGACGGTCCCTGCTCAAATGAGCTTACAATCTAAAGAACGAAATGTCAAGTTGGGCAGTCTAGATTTCCTGGGTAGAGGTGTAGAGGTTAGGTGCCGAAGGCGACATTGAAGAGGTGGGCTTTAAGCAGAGATTTGAAGATGGGCAGGGAGGGGGCCTGACGTATGAGCTTGGGGAGTTTGTTCCACACGTGGGGTGAGGCGAGGCAGAAAGGGCGGAGCCTGGAGTTGGCGGTGGTGGAGAAGGGTACTGAAAGGAGGGATTTGTCTTGAGAGCGGAGGTTACGGGTAGGAACGTAAGGGGAGATCTGCTCTAGGGTCCACCACCTGTTCCTACACTATGGGTCAACTTGCCACAAGACGATGGGCTCTAGACTGAACAATTTTTCAGTTTCTATAAGGAAATAAGAATCAACCACCAAGTTGTGGTTGAGACCTTTTATCAGATGGTCAAAGATACATGAATAAAAAGATCTCAGCTGAGACACGGTCCCTGGCCCTAATTTCCACATCTCCAGGTGAATGAAGGTGGAAATCAGTTATCTGTTCAGTTTATACAAGAAAAGCTCAGAGAGGTGTTGAAGGTGAAAGCAAGAGTGGATCAGCCAGTCCCTGAAGGTCTGAGACTTTCAGTGGTCCTGGTCCTGCTAGATTAACTTGGTGGCCCTTCTCTGTACTTTCTCTAACATCTGGAGATCACGTTATATAGCCTGAAGGCACAAACCTGAAACATATACTGACAAGGGTAGGACAGGGCTTATCAATCTTGTTGTGACTCTGGCCAAAAAAAATGCATGTGACACCCCAACTAAAGATACAGAATAATGAAGCACCTATGGAGAACCCATCCTGATTGTGACCCCTATTGAGAGATTTGGAAAGCTTTTGTCTAAGATTATTTGGTTCTACCCCAAGTTCCCTCTCCCTGTGAAGGGGCAATTCTATAACTAGGCACCTCAGTGCCTCAAGGCAGCATGGGAGGAGCCTCTTCTAGAGTGGGTTTCATTATCAAATATTAGTGTAAGCCAGTATCAGTGGTAGGAGCCTGTTCTAGAATGGAATCCAGGTACCTCGGTACCATTTTTGAATATTAGTGTTAGCCAGTATCGGCGGTTGGAGCCTGTTTTAGAATGGGATCTAGGTACCTCGGTTCTATTATCGAATATTAGCATAAGCCAGTATCAGTGGTAGGAGCCTGTGCTAGAATGGAATCTGGGCACCTCAGTACCATTTTCGAATATTGGTGTAAGCCAATATTCAACAAGGTGTCCCCAGTTCCTGCTATTGCTGTCTGCCTTGGACAACTCCTCTTCATGCTCAGCCTCAGCCCATTCCTGGTGGTCTCTCTGTTTTCCCTTTCTTTCTGGAATCAGGTACACCTATGGCAAGATGGTGCCTGGGAAGGTGGAAGCCAGCCTGTGCAGGTCAGCTCTCCGTTATGGGTGGTGGAGCTTGGATGAAGAGCCCTTGACGGATATTTGTCTGAATTTCACTGGTTCGGTGAGTGTGTGTGAGAAGGGGGTGTTGCTTTGATCATATAACTTATCTTTAATGGCCAGCAAACTCTTTCTTTCTCTCTCTAACCCCCTTATTCTACAGATAAAATTTGCAAGTTAGAGCTTGATTTCACCCGTTAGAGAGCCAAATATCGAGGGCTAAGGGGCCCTTTTAAGGGTTAGCATATGCTGAATATTTTACACCGACAGGCCAGTGGCCACATGTCCATTAGCCACGCTAAGCTTTAGTACAAAGGCCCCCCCAGGGGGCTATGCATTCGCTACCCAGTTTCTAACCCTTGGGAGGGATAAGCATGCAGGGAAAGATTCATTTCCTTTTTCATGATGTTTATTACATAGAAACGTGGTGGCAGATAAAGGCCAAATGGCCCATCCAGTCTTCCCATCCTCTGTAACCCCTAATTCTTCCTTTTCCTAAGCGATCCCACATGCTTATCCCATGCCTTATAAAATTCTGACACAGTCCTCAATTCCACAACCTCCACCACCCTTTCCGTGAAATAATACTTCCTTAGATTACTCCTAAGCCTAGTCCCTTGTAACTTCATCGTATGCCCCCTCGTTGCAGAGCTCTCCTTCAGTTGAAAAGGCTCACTTCCTGTACATAAATGCCCTTAACATGTATCTTAACATTTTAGTTTAATTTTCATGCTGTTTTGGGTGTAGCATGACAGACAAGACAAGCAGTAAGATTTGGTTAATTATTTTTGTCTCGGTTCTTTATGAAATGATATTGGAAGTGTCCCTGGTCTTTCCTAAGTCCTTTCCAATGACTGCACATCCCAAACACAGCCCAGGACATGAACCACTTCAAAGGTGATTTGCAAAGCTTTTTATGCAGAGGAACAGCTGAAAGTGCCCCCTCCCCACCTGTTTACCCTGGCCCAGCAGGGCTGGGAGTGGGGAGAGAGGGACAGCTGACAACACACGGTAATCTAGAACTTTATTATTACATTATTATTATTATTATTAACATTTGTATAGCGCTACCAGACGCATGCAGCGCTGAACACCTGACATAGAGAGACAGTCCCTGCTTACAATCTAAAATAATACAGACACATCTGAGATTTATTCTGATCTACTATCTTGGTTGTAACCCGCTATGGTATTAACGAGGTATTAATAATCTAACTGTAACTGTATGGCAACTTCAAACCCCATCTGAAGCCCTCCGAGTCAGTTGTTTCTGTTTTTAATCCTGTTTCAAATGTATTTGTAAAATAAACTTTAATTTAACATGCACTGCAGCATTTGCCTTCTCCCAAACTCTCACTGAGGAACAGTCATCTGTGGTGCAGCGTCTTGGCTTCTGCGTCTGTCTGGTGTGAAGAAGTCCGTGGTTTCTCTGAAGGGTTTCTCCGTACTGTGTCTCGTTTCTCTCTAGGTGGATCAGACCGGCTGCTTCTCCACCGAAGTTAGCACGGAAGCCTATAACCTGACACGTTCCGGGTTGATGATGCGACTTGAAGCCAAGGCCTCTCTGGAGGAAGAAGGAACAGGTGCAAATTGAACCATCTGTAATCAAAGTGAAGGTGGAGAAGGGAACTCTGGTCAGAGACAGTCTTCTCTTGTACAGTCTTAACATTTCAGGCAGATCTTCTAAGTGGTTCCCACTTCACAACTAATCACAGACCCAGTTCACCCCCCCCCCCCCCCCAAGATGCTTAAGGACAGACAAGACACACAGACAACTTCCTCAAGCATTCAGTGTGGGCTTCTACCTCTAAAGCAATACAGGGCTCCCCAGGCAAAGACCCCATTTTTTTATTTTACAAGGATAAACATAATACATTACAGAAGAGTTAAAAGCAGTCCTTTAAAGGAGTGAGGTTACTGCACACACGCAGGTCAGAACTCGGTGGAAGAGAGGGGCTAAAGGCTTCCCATTGCAATAAGTTGATCCTTTTCTGACCAACTTTGGAGGACTCTGTCCCCTTTATCAGATCAATATGAACGACCATGGAACAACCCTTAGCTCCTTCGCCTAATGAAGGGACAGAGTTCTTCAAGGCTTATTTCAAATGGCCAAAGTCTCTCGCTTCGTTTCTGTCTATTAAAAAAACAGGCTGCTTGCAGGTAAACGCTCCAAGCCCATTCAACTTCTCTCACCCACTCCTGAGGATCCTCGGTGCCTGTCCCAGGCTTTTACTCTCACTCCCCCACCACTGAGGATCCCCTGTGCCTGTCCTAGGCTTTTCCCCCACTGCTGAGAATTCTCGGTGCCTGTCCCAGGTTTACCCTTCACTCTCCCACCGCTGTGGAGCCTCGGTGCCTGTCCCAGGCTTTTACTCCCACTCCCCCACCACTGAGGATCCCCTGTACCTGTCCCAGGCTGTTACCCTTTACACCCCCACCACTGAGAATCCCCTGTGCCTGTCCCAGGCTTTTCCCCCACTGCTGAGAATTCTCGGTGCCTGTCCCAGGTTTACCCTTCACTCTCCCACCGCTGTGGAGCCTCGGTGCCTGTCCCAGGCTTTTACCCTTCACTCCCCCACCGCTGTGGAGCCTCGGTGCCTGTCCCAGGCTTTTACCCTTCACTCTCCCACCACTGAGGATCCCCTGTGCCCCCTCTGCCTGTCCCAGACTTTTCCCCTACTGCTGAGAATTCTCTGTGCCTGTCCCAGGCTTTTACCCTTCACTCCCCCACCGTTGAGGATCCTCTGTACCTGTCCCAGGCTTTTACCCTTCACTCTCCCACCGCTGTGGAGCCTCGGTGCCTGTCCCAGGCTTTTACTCCCACTCCCCCACCACTGAGGATCCCCTGTACCTGTCCCAGGCTGTTACCCTTTACTCTCCCACCACTGAGAATCCCCTGTGCCTGTCCCAGACTTTTCCCCCACTGCTGAGAATTCTCGGTGCCTGTCCCAGGTTTACCCTTCACTCTCCCACCGCTGTGGAGCCTCGGTGCCTGTCCCAGGCTTTTACCCTTCACTCTCCCACCGCTGTGGAGCCTCGGTGCCTGTCCCAGGCTTTTACCCTTCACTCTCCCACCGCTGTGGAGCCTCGGTGCCTGTCCCAGGCTTTTACCCTTCACTCTCCCACCACTGAGGATCCCCTGTGCCCCCTCTGCCTGTCCCAGACTTTTCCCCTACTGCTGAGAATTCTCTGTGCCTGTCCCAGGCTTTTACCCTTCACTCCCCCACCGTTGAGGATCCTCTGTACCTGTCCCAGGCTTTTACCCTTCACTCTCCCACCACTGAGGATCCCCTGTGCCCCCTCTGCCTGTCCCAGACTTTTCCCCTACTGCTGAGAATTCTCTGTGCCTGTCCCAGGCTTTTACCCTTCACTCCCCCACCGTTGAGGATCCTCTGTACCTGTCCCAGGCTTTTACCCTTCACTCTCCCACCACTGAGGATCCCCTGTGCCCCCTCTGCCTGTCCCAGACTTTTCCCCTACTGCTGAGAATTCTCTGTGCCTGTCCCAGGCTTTTACCCTTCACTCCCCCACCGTTGAGGATCCTCTGTACCTGTCCCAGGCTTTTACCCTTCACTCTCCCACTGCTGAGGATCCTCTCTGCCCTGCTTCCTGTTAAGAAATATCTCCTTATCATTCCTATGTCTTCCCCCTCCCCACCCCCAACTTCTTGGAATCACTTACTCCCAGATTCTTTATAGGGTGATTAAAGTTACGCACGCAGTAATTTGGCAGTGTGGGTCTGTAAAGTGCTGCAGATAAATTCTGCGTGGATCACAAATGGGGGTGTGGCCATGGGAGGGGCCTGAGCATTCCTACAAATTATGTGCGTTGTTATGGAATATGCCCGATCCACGTCTAACTTAGACGTTGGCATTTATATCAGGTTTTCTTTGGTGTAAATGGCTGCACCTAAATTTTAGACCTGGGGACAGGGGTTACATCTGTTCTATTAATTTATGCTTAACTTTAGAGAATAGCGCTAAGCGCAGTTTTTTTTTTTTTTTTCAGTTTTTATAGGCCCATTTATAGAATTTGGTTCTTAGTGTGATGCTCGTCAAAACTTTTATATGTGTCCTTCAAACTTTCACACCTTGTCACTCTCAGACATGGGATTTTGGGTGACGGAGACCTTTTTGATGGAATCCAGTATTTTCTCCAGTGAAATAACGTCAACATATTTGCGTATTGCAAAAAGTAAATGGGTTATAGAGGTCACGATGTGTTTTATCTTCTCACTAGTGGAGCGTTTTCAGGAGCAGATTATTAACGCATGAATATTTCTCGCTAGGAGTGAAGCTTTCAGCATTCAACAGTTGCCCCATCTCCTCTGACATCACCACAATAACTTTCAAAGATTCCCCATCTTACTACAAAGCCGGGCTTCCCTACAGTGGCTGGGTGAGAAACGGCCCTCCACAGTCTCTCTCTCTTCTTGCCACTTCCTCTGTTCTAGATCTTGCATGTCTCTCTCTATTTCTCTGGCTGTCTCTCCATCTTTCCCTTTTGCATGTTTACCCTGTAGTATTTTAAGACCTGTTAACTTTTTTTTTCTTTCACTTCTTTGTTAGATGGAGCTCCAAAATGCCGATGGCTCTCCCCGAAAGCATGAGAAAATCTATCTCTTCCTGAGCTACAAAAACATCACTGAGGACCTCACCTATGTCACAGATGAGAATGGGAAGGCCAGCTTTGACCTAGACACCTCACAGTGGGGTACTAGTGTGTCCCTCAGAGTGAGTCCTCAGAAAAGGGAGAGATGAGTGCAGACAAAAATGTTACAGTTCCTGCAGGATCTCATAGTATGGGGGGGGGGGGGGGGGACGAGGACACTGTCCTGTATCTAATGTAGGTTTCTGGGGGTTCCTGAAGGATCTCTCAGTGCAGGGGACACTGACCTTCTCTGTATCTAATGTAGGTTTCTGGGGGTTCCTGCGGGATCTCTCAGTGCAGGGGACACTGACCTTCTCTGTATCTAATGTAGGTTTCTGGGGGTTCCTGTGGGATCTCTCAGTGCAGGGGACACTGACCTTCTCTGTATCTAATGTAGGTTTCTGGGAGTTCCTGCGGGATCTCTCAGTGCAGGGGACACTGACCTTCTCTGTATCTAATGTAGGTTTCTGGGGGTTCCTGCGGGATCTCTCAGTGCAGGGGACACTGTCCACCTCTGTATCTAATGTAGGTTTCTGGGGGTTCCTGCGGGATCTCTCAGTGCAGGGGACACTGTCCACCTCTGTATCTAATGCAGGTTTCGGGGGGGTTCTTGCAGGGTCTCTCAGTGCAGGGGACACTGTCCTCCTCTGTATCTAATGCAGGTTTGTTTGTTTTTTTTTTGGGGGGGGGAGGTCCCTGCAGAAGACCCTATCCTCCTCTGTATGCAAGGAAGACATTTGGAGATTTTATTTGCTGTTTACCCACATACCAAACCTTCTTTTATACCTGCAGGCCAGGTCCAATCTTGATGATCCCCAGTATGACCTAGGGAAGGTCTCCCCAAGGTATCAGGATGGTTACCTCTGGCTCAACCCCTTCTTCTCCAAAAGCAAGAGCTTTCTGAAGATCCACACCCTGGAGGGCAGTCTCCCATGCCCAAAGGAGCAGGAGGTGGTGGTGGATTATATTATTCAGCAGAAGGAGCTACAACAGGATACTGATCAAGTGACATTCATGTATTTGGTGGGTATCTGGCAAGTTCGACTCTGAGTGTCTGATTTTGTCACAGACTGTGGTTAAATGATATGATTCCACCTCCTCTGCCCATGGGAATGACAATATCTAGAGACACTTTATCTTAGGACCGAGTAGCCCCGGTCACATTTGCATCTCTGGCTATGTCCTGTGTAGTTAAGTGCTGTGATAGGACACAGAGGTGAGGGGAACAGATGGATGCCTGGCACAGAAATGGAAGCATTTGATTGGTTCCTGTTTTCTTCATTGATGTGACAAGTCCCAGACTCTGAAGGAGGTCTGTTACACCCCGACTGGTAAATTATGGGGGAAGTGATGAGGGTGGAGGTGATGGCTTGCTTTTTAGTATCTGATGTTTTCAAGTTTCTATTGAAATTTGATATAACGCCCATTAATATGTTTATTCTGGGCAGTTTATAATAATCAAAAGACAGCAAAAGGTCAAGTTCAGAATCAGAAAATTAGAAACGTTAGAAACTGCTGCAAAAAGCGGTCCAGCCACCATCGGGCATAAAGGCTAGAACTATGCTGGGTAGGATTTCCCGGAACAAAAGAGTTTTCTAGGTGGATTTAAACCACACTTGGGAATCCTCGAGTCATAGGGCTGAAAGAAGGAGCATCCCACAACACTAAAAATGTGTGAGGAAAACAGTTCTGACAGAAAAAAACAGAAGGAAGAAACTGTAAGGTTGTTATTCTCTGATGAGCGAAGGGTCCTGGCAGGGGTTTATGAAGCAAGTCAACATGCGAGCTAAAGGGGGTTACCAGAGTGAAATGCCTTGAGGCATATTTTCAACGTATTTAGACCTAAGTGCTTTGAAAATGAGCCCCCTTGTGTACCAGAGTGAGTATCTTGAAAACTATCCGGTTGGAGATGGGTAACCAGTGTCCATCTTTCAGAAGTGGCATTACATGGTTGAATTGTTTAGAGCTCGTTATGAGTTTAACTGCAGACTTTTGAACTAATTGCAATTAGTTTGTGGGGACCATAAAGTAAAGAGTTACAGTAATTGAGTTGAGTTGTCACAAAGGAATGAGTAAGGATAAGGAGGGCTGTTTTATCAAAAAGATTATGCACTATCTGAATCTGAAAAAAAGAGCCTTTGAACGTATTATTAGACTCAGAAGCTCATGATATCATCAAAAAGGACTCTTAAAATTTGAATGGAAGAGACAATGGGGTACGGGTGCTGGGGAGTAGGCGATTCTCTATGGCCAAAAGCTTAGATCTGTCCACATTTGGCCTGAGTTTGTGAGTATGGATCTAGACAGATTCTGATTAAGAGTTGTAATCTCAACTGGATTATCATTGGTGGTGATAGCTAAAATATCTCTGTTTTCTTGTAATCCGGTAGGTAGTGTCCCGCCAAGGCCTTGCTCTATTTGGGACTAAAGATGTTCTGGTTGGCAAAGAGGAAGGTAAGTGGTAACCAGAAGAGGAGGGGCTCTAGTTTCAGCCAAAAGACCAAAATCCTGGACAGAACCATATTGCGCACCCCTCCCCCAACAAATACCAAAATGTATCTAGATGCATGAGAGGGAGGGAGGGAGGTCAGAGACCTAAGACACAGCACAGCAAACTCCTAAAGCTTCAGATTCTTTGAGTTTATAGCCAACCAAGTACCACTGCCTCCTCTGAGAATTACGAGCCGCAAAGTAATGATCCTGGAAGCACCCTCCCCCCCCCCCCCCCCCCCATACACACTAATCATCTCCTCTTATTTTTATTGACAGCAAAGGGCAGGGGTGGTGAGTCTTATGGAAGGAGTAGCGTAACGGTTAGTGTAGTGGACTTTGATCCTGGGGAACTGAGTTGGATTCCCCCTGCAGCTCCTTGTGACTCTGGGCAAGTCACTTAACCCTCCATTGCCCCTGGTACAAAATAAGTACCTGAATATATGTAAACCTTGTTGCAAAAACCTCCGAAAGGCGGTATATCAAGTCCCATTTCCCTTTCCCTTATGACATCACAATATCAGAAGTGAGCCAAGTATCGGGCAATCAAGCCATTGTGACATCACTGATGAGGTTGGCTCTTATTGGTGGAATGAGTGGAGGAGTAGCCTAGTGGTTAGTGCAGTGGACTTTGATCCTGGGGAACTGTATTGGGCAATCAAGCCATTGTGACATCACTGATGAGGTTGGCTCTTATTGGTGGAATGAATGGAGGAGTAGCCTAATGGTTAGTGCAATGGACTTTAAGCCATTGTGACATCACTGATGAGGTCGGCTCTTATTGGTGGAATGAGTGGAGGAGTAGCCTAGTGGTTAGTGCAGTGGACATTGATCCTGGGGAACTGAGTTCGATTCCCACTGCAGCTCCTTGTGACTCTGGGGAAGTCACTTAACCCTCCATTGCCCCTGGTACAAAATAAGTACCTGAATATATGTAAACCGCTTTGAATATAGTTGCAAAAATCTCAGAAAGGCAGTATATCAAGTCCCATTTTCCCTTTCCCTTATGACATCACAATATCAGAAGTGAGCAAGTATCAGGCAATCAAGCCATTGTGACATCACTGATGAGGTTGGCTCTAATTGGTGGAATGAGTGGAGGAGTAGCCTAGTGGTTAGTGCAGTGGACTTTGATCCTGGGGAACTGAGTTCGATTCCCACTGCAGCTCCTTGTGACTCTGGGCAAGTCACTTAACCCTCCATTGCCCCTGGTACAAAATAAGTACCTGAATATATGTAAACCGCTTTGAATATAGTTGCAAAAACCTCAGAAAAGCGGTATAACAAGTCCCAATTCCCTTTCCCTTATGAAAATGGTTGGTATGAACATTGTTTAATGCTTCTGATGTAGCCACATCCCTGCAAAGGCTTCTGTTAACTCTGTTAAAAGTGCACATGTCCTGGAAACTGAGGAACACTTCTAGCTGGACATAGCAGGGAAGTGCACTGGAAAAAAAAATAGAGTTCTTTGTTTCCCAGTTCTCTCTGTCTCTCTCTCTCTTCTCAGTGCTGAAGGGTTCTTTCTCCTTCCTGCTTCCTACCAGTATGGCCATTTCGCCGCTGGCCAAGGTGCTGATTTATGCTTTGTTTCCTGATGGGGAGATGGTTGCAGACACTGCTGACTTCCAGATCGCCAAATGCTTCAACAACAAGGTGACTGGTGCTTTGGGGTTTGTGTCTCTGGTTGTCTCTGTCTGTCTGGAGATAACCTTTTCTGAAAGTTTTCCTGTCTGTCTTCAGGTGGACCTTTCATTCTCCACACCAGAGACTCTCCCGGGGTCGGATACAAACCTTCACCTGCAGGCAGCTCCAGGCTCCCTGTGCGCTGTCCGAGCTGTGGACTACAGTATGGTCCTGCTGAAACCAGAGGCTGAGCTGACAGTGGACACTGTGAGTCAGGAACTTTTTCTTTTTGAGAACAGGGAACTCCTTGTCTGTGTTCTATTTCCTGATCTCTTTTTATATTCCTGTGTCTCAGGTGTATAACTTGCTCCCGACTGTGCATTTTGGGGGGTACTTTTACAGACTGAATGACAATGAGCCCTATCCTTGTGATCGGTCTTTCATGCCTCTCGCACCTGATACTCGGAGGAAACGCTCCTTATGGTGGTATCCCAGGTTGCCAAGTGAGCCAGATACCTTCAGTCTCTTCAAGGTTAGTATCCTTCAGACAGCACCAACCAGGGTCCAAGATGGGTAAATACATGCACTTCCTCTGGGGTGTGTGGCTTGTCAGTACATGTTTGCAGGATGTCTTCCAAAAGAAGAAAGCGCAGTGCTTTTCTCCCCACTTTGAGTAGAGAGATGTAGTAGCTGTGTTAGTCCACTTTTAAAGGTAATCAATAGAAAGAAAAGAAAATAAGATGATACTATTTTTATAGGACTAACTTAATACATTTTTGATTAGCTCTCGAAGGTAGCCCCTCTTCATCAGACCAGAAATAAGCAAATGTTGGTAAATAACAGTTTATATAAGTGAAACATCAAAGCATTTCAGTGACAGTCTCACGGGATGAGGGTGGGGTGGATTAGGTGAGAGCCAGGTGGGTGAAGGACATTGAGATATGCATGGTGATAAGAGGGTGACAGAGTCGTACAATTTCTATGGTTTATAATGGACTAGAAAACCCAGATCTTTAAGTCCTGTCTGGTGGGTGTCAAAATATTTAATTATTCTGACTTCAAAGGTCTTACGTTCCTGTAGTATCTTAAAGTTTTCTCCCCAGTTTGGGAAACTGAGGCCAAGGAGAGAAAATGACTCCCCTGAGGTCACACAGAGCCAGACAATGGCAGATCTGGGGATTTGAACTTTGAAGCTTGCACAGGGCTCTTACCCACCCAAGAATACCCTTTCTCTGAGGAGTGGATGGATGAAACATGTTTCAGGAAATCTATACTCCAGGCTTGTAAATGGCCCCATTTTGATTTACTAATGGTAGCATTTTTCTATGAAACCGCTAGAGTCTCGGGCTGAAACTTTTCAGCAATGCCAACATCAAGAAACCCATCTCCTGCCATTATGATGTAGTACCTTTCTCCTATGGAATACCTGGACCCCCACGAGGATCCCCTGAAGTGCTCTATGGTAAGAAGCAACTCTTGGGAGCTGGAATCATTTCAGCCATTGCTATCTGGAAGGCAAGTAAAGAACCCCCCCCCCCCCTCCGCTCCTTATTTATTAAAATACAACTAATATTAACAATATTTTCTAGGCATACACAGCACTGTACACATTATATGCAGATACTTTCTCTGTCCCTAGATGGATCACAATCTAAGTTGATGTAACTGGGGCAATGGAGGGTTAAGAGACTTGCCCAAGGTCACAAGGAGCTGCAGTGGGAATTGAACCCAGGTCTCCACTCCAAATTCCATCAATACATCAGGGCTCTCTTATCTATTGTTAGCTTCATGGAAGTATGGTAGACACTGAGAAATGTAGCAAGGGAGGGTGTACACATGGGTCAGCGCCTGTCACACCCCAGAAGCTTCACTTAACTGGACTCTTGGAATCCAATTATTGTTGGCATTGTAAACTCAAATTGGAACATTAACCCACATGCTATTTGACTGTACACGACTCCAACCTTTCTTGAAGGCGATCTGGAACATTGTCTGTAACATTTGTAAACTTGATATACCTTTATCTGCTCAAGTTATCATCTTTAAATCATGTTCAGTTCAACATGGTTTACTTGATTCCTCTACAACAGTCATGGACATTTTAATAACTATAGGTCAACAGACGAGTCTTTGCCCCTGGAAACATTCAGATAAGGTTAATGATCATGCATAGTGGCACTTGGTCCTCCAGACTCGTAAATTAGAACTAGCCTCTACATCATCTCATAGCTCCCTAATCAAGAAGACAAAAATCTGATCCCCTTTAGAAGAGTATCCGAAGACCCAGACCTCTAATAACTCATAAAATGTATCATTCTTATCTTAATATTCACATTCTTATTTTTCTCATGGGATTTCTCAACAGATACCTTATAGGTTTTTGTCCTTTGAGGTTCAAGGTTGTCTTTGTTTGATGAAATGCTTAGGGCAGAGCCATCAAAGCAATTTACATATTAAGTAGTCAGTACATAGTGCGAGTAAGTTACAAATTAAATATAAAACAAACAGAAATATAATTAAATTAACAGTAAAAGATATTAATAGATTAGCAAACCCTCTGCATCTCCCAGGGTCTTAAGCAAAAGTTGACTGAAACAAATGCATTTTAAGGAAAATTTTAAATAAGGAAAAAGAAATTAGTAAATTATTCCCGATTGTAGGTTCCATTATGTTAAACATTACCTTCTGATGTGAAAAGGACAAAGTGCACGTAATGATGGAACGGACAATAGTGATTGTTGGCAAGATCATAAAGCTCACCCAGGGACGTAAGATTGTAGATGAGGTGACAAAAATTTTTGAATACCAAAAGTAACACTTTATAGACAATACGATATCTTCAGCTTTCAATAGTGGAGGTCACCATGATCGTATTTTTTCAGCGTGAAAAATTTCATATCAGTTGCAAGCGTCTGATTTCCCTGATTCCATTAAGTATTTGACTCTGGTCATCACGCACGTTTGCAATTACTTGTTCACATTACACAGTTTTAGTTTAACTTTTTGTATTCAATTTTTTTTTTTTTGCAATTGCATTGTTCCTTTACACTTGTAAACCTAATAAAATTCCTTGTCAAATTGTGAGCGCTATGCCGTTTGACAGAGAAAATGACAGCAGGAAAAGACCCCACCCCATTTGTCCACTAACTCTGTTGCCACCAAGTATCATCATGTATAAGAGCCCTCCTTATCCCGGACAGTCCCGCTCCTCAGCGCTCCACAACTTGGAGTAAAAGAGCTTACAAGACACATTCATATTTCCCCACAGCACCCCACCAGTCCCACACATCACCGTGGGGCTTTGGGACAGTCTAGAAATAGTTATTAATGCTTTGTACACGGCTCAAAGGGACTAATGCAGGTCAGAACGGTGAACATTCTATAAAACACTAGTATAAACGGCCCGTTTTGGTAGGCAATGAAACAGGCAGTAGCAAGGTAACCCCCCCTCCCCCCCCCCGCAGCGTCCCTCCTGTCTCCCCTGCTCCCCCTGCAACCACCCATGTCCAGCGACCCTCCCCTCCCCCCTCGGCGCATCACCCATGCCCCTTCAAAAAGAAAAAAGCCAAAAATCTGAAACCCGGCTCCGTAGACAGCCATCTGGCATTGGCTGTCATCTCTGCAGCCGCTCCTCCTCTCCCCTCTGATGTCGCTGCGCTCCTCCTGGGTCTTCCTGCAGGGACAGTGACGTGGAGGGGATAGGAGGAGCGGCTGCAGTGACGACAGCCAATGCCAAATGGCTGTCTACGGAGCCGCGTTTCAGGTTAAAAATCTTTTTTTGGCTTTTTTCTTTTTGTAACGGCCGCTGCTGCTCCACAGGAGAAACAGCAGCGGCCAGACAGCGTTAGTATTGGCGGCTGCGGGTGGCGAGGGAGTTGATGTGCCCGAGAGGGGGGGTAGGGGCTTTGGTGATGCGCCGGGGGGACGTTCTTGGGTGTTGCGCCGAGGGGGGCACTGAGAGCTGATTGGTAGGCAGGGGCCTACTCCTCCCCCTGCCTGGCTTGCGGTTTTGCAAGGCAGGGGCTTGGGTGTTGCGCCGAGGGGGGGGGGCACTGACAGCTGTTTCCCAGGCAGGGGAAGGAGTAGGGAAACACATGGAGCGTGTTTCCCTACTCCTCCCCTTGCCTTGGAATCAGCTGTCAGTGACATCACTGACGTCAGTGCATTCTAAACTGCCTAGCAGACCACCTCCAAGGGAGCCACGGTCCCAGGCACATTAGAATGTTGGAGGAGAGAATTATTATATAGGATTAGGAACCTGACACTTAGAGGGACAAAGGACGAACAGGTAGAGAAAGAGAAGAGAGGAAACTGGTAAACCTTGTTCTGTTCAGACCCCATACAACATGCTTGAGAAAAAGCCCCACACTGGTGGCAGCTGACTGCAGCCAGATACTGTATCAAGCCGTCCTCTTTTGGAGCCCTGGAGACGCTCTTAGGAGGGTCCAGCTCTTAAGATCTGTCCTCCTATCTCTCCTAGCAATGCCATCTGTTGAAATGACGGCGAGCAATTCCCTGCCCAAGCCGGTTGCTAAGGAGCAGCAGGTGCGCAAATACTTCCCCGAGACCTGGATTTGGGATCTGTACCCTATAAGGTATGTGGTGGATCAGACAGAAGGGTGGTGAATATGGGAATAGGGTGAATGGCTTCCGCACGATGTCAGCCTGCAAGTCTCTGGGTGCGACTGCTTCTCTTTTCTGTAATGTATAAATAGATTTTGGATTTTTCTGGTGGCTTTGAAACATTTTCTGAAGACAGCACACTTTTCATTTGATTAAAGCCACACATCAGGTTTTAAAAATGTCTTCTTTAGACTGTTTTTCGGGTGTTGGTGCTGTAGTCTTGCTCCACATGTATCTGTGTGAAATCTGCACGGGGTTCTGATGGAAATACGCTCCGTGCTGTCTTCCTAGTTGTGATCAGTATGGCATCAGGCCTTCATTGGCAGAACAATGTCTCTCTGATGAATGAAATAAAGAGGAGGAAGTAAATGAAAGATTTCCAAACAGCAGCTGAGGTACTGGAGCAGGGCAAGGAGTTGGGTCTCTTGGCTGGTTGTGCAGGAGACTGTAATTGCAGAGAAGAAATTGACACATTGTTTCACTCTCTTTCAAATCCCTCCTGTCCTTTCTTTCTTTCTTTCGTTCTGTCTCTTTCCTTTGTTTATAATTGTTACATTTTACATCTGTAGCTTAAAGTAGAACGATGGATCCTCAGGAGCATAGCCGAGATTGGGTGGCAGAGCTGGTGGTGGGAGGCGGGGCTGGTGATTGGGAGGCGGGGATAGTGCTGGGCAGACTTATACGGTCTGTGCCAGAGTCGGTGGCAGGAGGCGGGACTGGTGGTTGGGGGGGGCGGGGATAGTGCTGGGCAGACTTATACGGTCTGTGCCAGAGCCGGTGGTGGGAGGCGGGGATAGTGCTGGGCAGACTTATACGGTCTGTGCCAGAGCCAGTGGTGGGAGGCGGGGATAGTGCTGGGCAGACTTATACGGTCTGTGCCAGAGCCGGTGGTGGGAGGCGGGGATGGTGCTGGGCAGACTTATACGGTCTGTGCCAGAGCCGGTGGTGGGAGGCGGGGCTGGTGGTTGGGAGGCGGGGATAGTGCTGGGCAGACTTATACGGTCTGTGCCAGAGCCGGTGGTGGGAGGCGGGGCTGGTGGTTGGGAGGCGGGGATAGTGCTGGGCAGACTTATACGGTCTGTGCCAGAGCCGGTGGTGGGAGGCGGGGCTGGTGGTTGGGAGGCGGGGATAGTGCTGGGCAGACTTATACGGTCTGTACCAGAGCTGGTGGTTGGGAGGCGGGGATAGTGCTGGGCAGACTTATACGGTCTGTGCCCTGAAGAGGATAGGTACAAGGTAAGGTATACACAAAAAGTAGCTCATATGAGTTTATCTTGTTGAGCAGACTGGATGGACTGTGCAGGTCTTTTTCTGCCGTCATCTACTATGTTACTATGTAACCTGACTTTGCTCTTCAGACTCTGTAGGTTTTCAGTACATAGGGAAGGGTCTCATCCAGTTAGTGGAGCCTTAAGTTCCTTTGCACACTTTCCATGCCCCCCAACCATGGCTCTTCCCCAACACAAAGGGTTTTTTTTTTTTTTTTGAAAAGAGTGAAAGCCAAGGTTTTACTTGGGGGAGGGATATAATGTTCCTCAAAGCTTCTTAGAATCAGGTCTGAAGGCAGAGGAGACCCTGCAGCAGCTCCTGTTAAAATAGGCAGCAAGAAGTGATGACAGATAAAGAGCAACATAGCCCATCCGGTTTCCCTAGTTAGGTAGTCGGGGTCTCTAACCGCTGCTCTGTGCAGTTACCTTGGTCGCTGTTTTGAATGCCTATTTCTCGGTTTCCATCTTTTTTCAGTGCATGGGGGGGGGGGGGGAGGGGATACTCTCCCCTAGGAGCCTAGCAGGGGACAGGAGTCAGCACAGGCCACAGGGCCAGGGGATTTGTACCCCTTGTCACTTGTTTAGAAATGCTGGTTTTGTTAATGTGTCTCTCTCTCTTTCTCACGGTTTTTGCTTTCCACACAGTGAATCTGGGACAGCCGATGTTTCAGTGACTGCCCCTGATACTATCACAGATTGGAAGACCTCCATGTTCTGCACAGCAGATATCGGCTTTGGACTCTCACCAGCAGTAACACTAAGAACTTTTAAACCTTACTTTGTGGAAGTAACATTGCCGTATTCTGTGGTCAGGGAAGAGAGCTTCCTTCTAAAAGCCACAGTCGTGAATTACCAGCCTAACTGCATCAAGGTGAGGGACATCTCCTGACCCAGACCATGAAGGTGTGTCAATCCCCAGCTGCCTGACCAAGGTGACATCTTTCTCTGGCATGGATTGATCTGAGGGTCTTTCCACCTGATCACACTGCTGGGTAGACCGAGTTTATAACATGGTCTCCTTGTGATGAGTTGAGTTTTGTTCTGAAAGGTACTTATTATAGTATATCAGGGCTTCATGCAAAAAATACTCACTCCCCTGAAGACCCATGCTTTAGACTGGGGTAGGCAACCTTGGTCCTGTTGGGTTTTCAGGATTTCCTCAATGAATATGTATGAAGAAAGACTAAGGAGGCTAGGGCTATTCAGCTTGGAGAAGAGACGGCTGAGGGGAGACATGATAGAGGTATATAAAATAATGAGTGGAGTGGAACAGGTGGATGTGAAGCGTCTGTTCACGCTTTCCAAAAATACTAGGACTAGGGGGCATGTGATGAAACTACAGTGTAGTAAATTTAAAACAAATTGGAGAAAATGTTTCTTCACCCAACGTGTAATTAAACTCTGGAATTCGTTGCCGGAGAAAGTGGTGAAGGCGGTTAGCTTAGCAGAGTTTAAAAAGGGGTTGGACGGTTTCCTAAAGGACAAGTCCATAAACCGCTACTAAACGGACTTGGAAAAATCCACAATTCCAGGAATAACATGTATAGAATGTTTGTACGTTTGGGAAGTTTGCCAGGTGCCCTTGGCCTGGATTGACCGCTGTCGTGGACAGGATGCTGGGCTCGATGGACCCTTGGTCTTTTCCCAGTATGGCATTACTTATGTACTTATGAGATCTATTTGCATACAATGGAGGCAAATAGATCTAATGCATATTCATTGAGGAAATCCTGACATTGCGGGGGAGGGGGATGTGAACGTCTGCTGGAGATGTGATGCAATCTTATAATGCTAAGAAGCCTTTCCTAACTGCCTTCTCTCTTGCACAGATCCAAGTTACACTGGCAGAGTCCCAGGAGTTTAAGGCGGTGCCATGTGCTGACTGTCAGTATACCAGCTGCCTGTGTGCTGATCAAGGGAAGACATTCAGCTGGGAAGTGACAGCCACCAAACTGGGTAAGAGGGCTAATGCTATGAGGAACTCTCCCCCCCCCCCCCCCCTGCTCCTTTATGTTCTCATCTCTCCACTCTTTTCCTTACCTTTTTACAACCACCACTACCATCCTTTGGAAACTAAGTTGAGAAATGTTTTAGGAGGCCTTAACCTTCCAGTAGAGTTTCAGAGCGGCTTCGGAGTCTCTGCAGACTGAGTAGCACAGAAATTCTTCAGATATGACTGGTCCACGTTGGCCGGGAGTTTTAGAGACACCATTTGGACAGTCCGTCTGGAGAATACAGGGGCTCCTGCTGCAGACCCCACACTGTTTCAGTAGCCCTTTCCCCTGAATGCCTCCATGCTGTCTGTAACCCGTCTGAGATGGGTTACAGTGTGCTTGTCTGACATTGCTGTCTGGATGTCTCAATGCCACCTGAAATTAAATATGACCAAAACCGAGCTTCTCATTTTCCCCCCCAAACCCACCTCCCCACTCCCCCCGTTTTCTATTTCTGTTGATGGCTCTCTCATTCTCCCTGTCTCCTCAGCTCGAAACCTTGGGGTCATCTTTGACTCTTCTCTCTCCTTCTCTGCTCATATCCAGCAGATCGCCAAGACCTGTCGTTTCTTTCTTTACAACATCTGTAAAATCCGCCCCTTTCTTTCCGAGCACTCTACCAAAACCCTCATCCACACCCTTGTCACCTCTCGTTTAGACTACTGCAATCTGCTTCTTGCTGGCCTCCCACTTAGTCACCTCTCCCCTCTCCAGTCGGTTCAAAACTCTGCTTCCCGTCTCGTCTTCCGCCAGGGTCGCTTTACTCATACTACCCCTCTCCTCAAGACCCTTCACTGGCTCCCTATCCGTTTTCGCATCCTGTTCAAACTTCTTCTACTAACCTATAAATGTACTCACTCTGCTGCTCCCCAGTATCTCTCCACACTCGTCCTTCCCTACACCCCTTCCCGTGCACTCCGCTCCATGGATAAATCCTTCTTATTACTACTACTACTTAACATTTCTAAAGCGCTACTAGGGTTACGCAGCGCTGTACAGTTTAACATGGAAGGACAGTCCCTGCTCAAGGAGCTTACAATCTAAAAGACAGGTGTACAATCTAGAGACAGGTGTACAATCTAAAAGACAAGTGTAGAGACAATCTGATAGGGCATACTATATTTCTCAAAAGGTTAGGTGCCGAAGGCAGCATTGAAGAGGTGAGTTTTAAGCAGAGATTTGAAGATGGGTAGGGAGGGGGGCTTGGCGTAGGGGTTGATGAAGATTGTTCCAGGCATAGGGTGAGGCAAGGCAGAATGAGCGGAGCCTGGAGTTGGCAGTGGTGGAGAAGGGTACTGTTCCCTTCTCCACTGCTGCCAACTCCAGACTTCGCGCCTTCTGTCTTGCTGCACCCTACGGCTGGAATAAACTTCCTGAGCCCCTACATCTTGCCCCATCCTTGGCCACCTTTAAATCTAGACTGAAAGCCCACCTCTTTAACATTGCTTTTGACTCGTAACCACTTGTAACCACTCGCCTCCACCTACCCTCCTCTCCTCCTTCCTGTACACATTAATTGATTTGATTACTTTATTTTTTTGTCTATTAGATTGTAAGCTCTTTGAGCAGGGACTGTCTTTCTTCTATGTTTGTGCAGCGCTGCGTACGCCTCGTAGCGCTATAGAAATGCTAAATAGTAGTAGTAGTAGTCGTAGATGTTGTCTCCAGAGCTGATCACAGTAGTTGCAGTCTCACCAGTGATGGTATCACTTTTTTTTTTTTGCTGGTTCTGTTTCTGTCTATGGCACCAGGCTCTGCCACCTCGGGTCACCACCTTAATCACCAGGATCCACCCGAGGTCTCCGTTCTAGGACTTGCAAAGATGCTGCATCACAGACAGGAATATTGCAGCATTTAAGATTTTTTTTTTTTTTTAGTCTGACATGGGAGAGAGAGAGAGAGGGGCAAGACATTCTGCTTTTCATGTTCTCCAGGTGAGGTGAACCTGACCGTCAGCACCGAGGCCCTGAAGACCGAGGAGTTGTGTGGTAATGAGGTAACCGTGGTGCCCACGCAGGGCCGTGTGGATACGATCATCAAGCCGCTGCTTGTCAAGGTTGGTGGCCCTCTCTCCTACTTCCCTGTGGGGATGGCAGCTATGCATGCTGGGATTTGTAGTATTAAGTCTTTTTTTTTTTTCATTAGCAATCATCAATAAAAAGCACAACCACATGACGGGCACTACACAGTAACATAGTAGATGACAGCACATAAAGACCAGAATGATCCATCTGTCCTACAGTCACACTTGTTATCAATTCGTGGGAATTATGTGTTTGTTCCAGTTCTTATATGTCTTGGATCACCTCAAGATTTAGGATAGATTTTTTTTAATAGATTTTCTCCATCTTTCTTTCTTTCTTTCTTTTGCCTGGTTCATTGTCTATGGCTCCAGCCTGGTGGTGTGCTGGTGGAGAAAACAAACAGCTTTCTACTCTGCACAGGAGGTATAGGTAGGTATATGTCTATCTCAGTGCAGTGGCGTAACCACAGGTGGGCTTGGGTGGGCCAGGGCCCACCCATTTATGGCTCAGGCCCACCCAACAGTAGCACATGTTTAGTGGTAACTGGTGGGAATCCCAAGCTCTGCCAGCTGAAGATTTTCCCCTGATGGTAACGAAAATGACACCTGCGCATGCTCAGTTTTCAGTGCCTTCCTGCTGCCAAGTTGGAAAGAAGGGTTTTCCCATCAGCTGAGATTTTTTGGGGGGGAGGGGGGGGAAGAAAACTTGGTGCCCACCCAATTATTGCCTAGGCCCACCCAAAATCTGTTGTCTGGGTGCGCCCCTGTCTCAGTGGTTCCCCTCTGCCCCGCAAGACCTCTGGGCTCTATAAAACTGAAGCAGATGTTACAAATGCTGTGACCTTCCTCAGCTGCAGTTCTGACCTCCTGACACTAGAGGCAGGCTATGGCCTGTAGGAGTTCCAAATGGTGGTGATTTAACATCTTGGAATGAGTAGTGTGCTCGGCTCCCTTGAGTTGCCACAGACTGTCTCATACCACATGACTGGCCACTCTTTTTTTTGAATAAGTGGCTCTAATTAGCACATAATGTGTGGATTTAAAAATATCTTTCGTGCTTTGCTTTCTTTTTAAGACACACCAGCGGTGGAAGAGGTTTCTTTGAAGATTCCTGAAAACATTCTAGAAGATTCTGAAAGGGCTCGTATGTCTGTCCTGGGTAAGCAACCCAGCTTAATGGCTGCCTCGTCGGCCTTTGTGCTCTCAGTTCCTTGGGGTGGTGACCTCTTCCCTCCCTACCTCCGGTGCCTCCCACCCTTCACCTTCCCTCATCTCACTTCCTGAGCTCCCAGCGGTGGGTTCCAGTCTTGTGACTGATTGGTACAGCTCTTCCCCATGGGTTACTTGGACAGAGAGAGCTATGCTCCCAGTGCTCATTCTTGGCTTATTGGTGGCTGTATGCAGCATTGGTGGAAGCGACTTTGTGGTCTGCAGGGGCTTCAAGCTTCTTTCTTTCCCATCTTCTTGGCACAGGTGACATCATGGGGACAGCACTGCAGAACATCGATCAACTTATACAGATGCCATATGGCTGTGGGGAGCAGAATATGGTGAAGTTCTCACCCAATATTTTTACCCTGGAGTATCTGGAGAAGACAGACCAACTGATAGAGAAGACCAAGAGCAAGGCAGTAGAATTCCTAAAGAGTGGTGAGCGGAGGCCACATGTCCCACATTGAGCCTGAGGGTGTACTGCCTTCCTCTCCGGGATATGGCTAGATAGGACTCCAGCACTCAGGAAGTGAAATCCTAGAGTGATGAGGTGAAGACAGCACACGAGTCTCTGGATGGTCTTGCACCTATTGAGTGTTTGTTTGCATGTGTTTCTTCAGGTTACCAGCGGCAGCTGAATTATAAGCATGACGATGGATCCTATAGTGCGTTTGGGAAAAGTGATCCAGAGGGGAACACCTGGTGAGTTATAAAGAGAAACTCCCTGCCTCTTGTCATTCTCTTTGCGAGCAGCAGTATGGAAGATGCTGTTTCCTTTCTCCTTCCCTGGCAGGCTGACTTCTTTCGTGATAAAGTCATTTGGTCGAGCACGACCTTATATCTTTGTGGATGATCTACACATCCAACAGGGCGTAAGCTGGCTCAAGAGTCACCAGCTGCCGACTGGCTGTTTCCAAAGTGTGGGAAAACTCTTCCACACCTCCATGAAGGTAACATTGTCATGAATGCCCAGCTGTGTGTGCATCAGAGGCATATGGTGTGAGCAGTGGGATATCATGGAGAATTCTAGCACAAGGTAGTACTTTCTTCCATGCACCATCTTATGTGGGTGCTCATACGCTGAGAGGGGGAGGTCCCAGAGGACGTTGACTGCTGCCTCTCTCCTGCAGATCTGTCAACTTGTACCAAAAGGGGTGTGGCAGGAAGGCAAGATATCTGGGATTCATGGAGGGCATTGGGCTTGCAGAGCATGTGCAGGATTACTTCAGGGTCACTGCTGAGCTCAGAAATGTGCAGACGAGAGGGGGAAGCCTGGGCAATAGAGTAGAAGTGCAACATTTTATACCACTGTCCAGCTGTAATCTCTGTTTTCTTCTGTTCCATCCCTTTCCCCCTCCCCCACCAGGGCGGAGTAAATGATGATCTCTCTCTCTCAAGCTACATAACGGGGGCACTGCTAGATCTGGGAATCCCGGCCAGTGTAAGTACAGTTAGAGGATTTTACTGCCTTTCTCCCAAGAGATTCCCCCATAGCCATAAGTTCCAACTTTGTTTTTCTTTTTTGCTCCAATTTTCTATTGATTATCCTTCTTTAATGACTACCCATTTCTCTGGCATCTGCTACAGTAGGGTTTTCCTGCCCCCTAGGGGGCTCACAATGTGAAGCAACAGAGGGTCAATTGACCTGCCCAAGACCACAAGGAGCAACGGTGGAATTTGAACTCTGACTTCTGCTTCTCTAACCCCTCAACCAGTCTTCATGCTTGTCAGCCCTGACAGGAGTTTTCACATGACCTAGTACATATGTGTTCCTGTGTACAGGATCCCATTACGGAGGGAGGATTGCGCTGCTTGAAGGCTGAAGTAGACAAAGTGACCAGCATGTACACACAAGCGTTGATGGCTTACACGTTCACGCTAGCTGGGGAGAATGAGCTGAGGCAGGTCCTGCTAGAGAAACTGGAAAAGCAGGCTGTTAAATCAGGTGAGCAGCGAAGGAGGCAGGCAGCCTTTTTCAACCAGCTGCAGAGACTCTGCTAGGGCTCAGCCTGCCCTCCCCACAGTTCCCAGGATGAGTTTTCTGAGCAGCCAAGTTCTGCTGCAGTTTCCACATCTTCTCAGAGAGGCTCCTTTTACACACACCGGCACAACTGCCTGAAATGACTCTGCTGGCTTGCAATACCTAGGGAAGCCACTGCATGGCGCCCTTGCATTACAGATGGCAGATTTCCCCTGGTATTCAGCCTGTTGCCATCAGTGTCCGGGCTGTGGCTGTGAATTTCCAGGTATACAGAGCAGGGAGAACATATCTGGTTAAGTGCGATATTCAGCACTTAACAAGCTATGGCGAATCGCAGCAAGAGAGGACTGACCTTTATGCGGTTATCTTGGCTGGGTAAGTGCTGGATACCGGCACTTAAGTTGCCAAGTGCTGATTTTGCCTCCAAAATAGCCAGTTTCCCGTTGGACAGTAACTGGTTAAAGTGTCCGCTTAGCCTCGGACAAGTGATCGAACTGGCCAGGAACCCTTTCTGGCTGGTTAAATCACATTAAATGTTGGCACCTACTAAAATGGCTCCAGGTCAATTGAGACCCCGATCCACCCCTGGATCTACAGCAACCCCCTTTCTAAGAAAGCAGGAATTACAAATGTAAAAACTCAAGGAGGCCAAAAGCAGCTGCTGCTCTTAATTTCTGGAGGAAAGTACAATGGCTCAGATTGGTGTAATATTTTTAGGCTGTTCACACTTGTAAGATCCACAGTCATATGTACATAAGTGTTGCCACACTGGGACAGACCGAAGGTCCATCAAGCCCAGCATCCTGTTTCCAACAGTGGCCGATCCAGGTCACAAATACCTGGCAAAAAGAGTAGTAACATTCCATGTAGAACCCCAAAGGGTAGCAAGATTCCATGCAGAATTTCAAAGAGTAGCAACATTCCATGTAGAACCCCAAAGAGTAGCAAGATTCTAGAATTCTAAAGAATAACAAGATTCCATGCAGAATTTCAAAGTGTAGCAACATTCCATGTAGAACCCCAAGGAGTAACAAGATTCTACAATTCTAAAGAATAACAAGATTCCTTGCAGAATTTCAAAGAGTAGCAACATTCCATGGAGAACCCCAAAGAGTAGCAAGATTCTAGAATTCTAAAGAATAACAAGATTCCATGCAGAATTTCAAGGAGTAGCAACATTCCATGGAGAACCCCAAAGAGCAGCAAGATTCCATTTAGAATCCCAAGTACATAAGTACATAACGTTGCTATACTGGGACAGACCAAAGGTCCATCAAGCCCAGCATCCTGTTTCCAACAGTGGCCGATCCAGGTCACAAATACCTGGCAAAAAGAGTAGTAACATTCCATGTAGAACCCCAAAGGGTAGCAAGATTCCATGCAGAATTTCAAAGAGTAGCAACATTCCATGTAGAACCCCAAAGAGTAGCAAGATTCTAGAATTCTAAAGAATAACAAGATTCCATGCAGAATTTCAAAGTGTAGCAACATTCCATGTAGAACCCCAAGGAGTAACAAGATTCTACAATTCTAAAGAATAACAAGATTCCTTGCAGAATTTCAAAGTGTAGCAACATTCCATTTAGAACCCCAAAGAGTAGCAAGATTCCATTCAGAATCCTAAGTACATACGTTTTGCCATACTGGGACAGACCAAAGGTCCATCAAGCCCAGCATCCTGTTTCCAACAGTGGCCAATCCAGGTCTCAAGTACCTGGCAGAAGCCCAAAGAGTAGCAACATTCCATGTAGAACCCCAAAGAGTAGCAAGATTCTAGAATTCTAAAGAATAACAAGATTCCATGCAGAATTTCAAAGAGTAGCAACATTCCATGTAGAACCCCAAAGAGTAGCAAGATTCTAGAATCCTAAAGTGTAACAAGATTCCTTGCAGAATTTCAAAGTGTAGCAACATTCCATTTAGAACCCCAAAGAGTAGCAAGATTCCATTCAGAATCCTAAGTACATACGTTTTGCCATACTGGGACAGACCAAAGGTCCATCAAGCCCAGCATCCTGTTTCCAACAGTGGCCAATCCAGGTCTCAAGTACCTGGCAGAAGCCCAAAGAGTAGCAACATTCCATGTAGAACCCCAAAGAGTAGCAAGATTCTAGAATTCTAAAGAATAACAAGATTCCATGCAGAATTTAAAAGTGTAGCAACATTCCATGTAGAACCCCAAGGAGTAACAAGATTCTACAATTCTAAAGAATAACAAGATTCCATGCAGAATTTCAAAGAGTAGCAACATTCCATGTAGAACCCCAAAGAGTAGCAAGATTCTAGAATCCTAAAGTGTAACAAGATTCCTTGCAGAATTTCAAAGTGTAGCAACATTCCATTTAGAACCCCAAAGAGTAGCAAGATTCCATTCAGAATCCTAAGTACATATGTTTTGCCATACTGGGACAGACCAAAGGTCCATCAAGCCCAGCATCCTGTTTCCAACAGTGGCCAATCCAGGTCTCAAGTACCTGGCAGAAGCCCAAAGAGTAGCAACATTCCATGTAGAACCCCAAAGAGTAGCAAGATTCTAGAATTCTAAAGAATAACAAGATTCCATGCAGAATTTCAAAGTGTAGCAAGATTCCATTTAGAACCCCAAAGAGTAGCAAGATTCCATTCAGAATCCCAAGTACATAGGAGTTGCCATACTGAGACAGACTGAAACTCTATCAAGCCCCGTATCCTGTTTCCAACAGTGGCCGATCCAGGTCACAAATACCTGGCAAGATCCCAGTCTCGGTCCTCTCTGCCTCATTCCTCTAAGCACTTGGCTTCTGCTTTAATTTTAGAGGGACAAATGCACTGGGAGCCCACACCTCACTCTGAACAGGAGAAGGAGGCTTTCTGGTACAGAGCGCCATCTGCTGAAGTGGAGACCAGTGCTTACGTTCTCCTGGCCTATATGTCCAACCCACAGTTCACCAAAGAAGACGTCGGTAAAGCAACAGAAATGGTCAACTGGCTGACAAAGCAACAGAACGCCTATGGAGGCTTCTCCTCCACTCAGGTACCTGCAACTCTTTTATTGGTTGTGGGGGGGGGGGGGGGGGGAGGAGTGTGAATCCTGACACTAGTGCACTGGAGTGTAAGCATGTCCCTGTGTTCAGGGCTGGGAGGGTGAAATTGCTGATCTGCTGTTAGTGATCTGTAATCCTGTTGTTAAAATCGTCCAGAGTATCTGAAGATGGGAAGGTGGCCAATGTTATGCTGATTTTTAAAGAGGGTTCCAGGGGTGATCCAGGAAATTACAGACTGGTAAACCTGGCGTTAGTGCCAGGGGAAATAGTGGAAACCTTTATTTATTTATTTGTTACATTTGTATCCCACATTTTTCCACCTATTTGCAGGCTCAATGTGGCTTACATAGTACTGTAAAGGCATTCGCCCAGTCTGGTAAAGAACAAATGCAAAGTGGTGTGTGTTAGGATAAAGTTCATGTGTTACAGACACATTTGGGAATCGTAGAGAGGAAGAGTTATGTTTTATGTCCATTGCGAGCTTTGGTTTCGTTGTGTAGCAGGGTACACGTAGACGAACATGGTTTAATGGGACAGAGTCAGCACGGGTTCAGCCAAGGGAAGTGTTGCCTCACCAATTTGCATCATAAGTAGATAAGTACATAACTATTGCCATACTGGGGAAAGACCAAAGGTCCATCGAGCCCAGCATCCTGTTTCCAACAGTGGCCAATCCAGGTCACAAGTACCTGGCAAGATCCCCAAAAAGTATAATACATTTTATGCTGCTTATCCCAGAAATAGTGGATTTTACCCAAGTCCAATTTAATAATGGTCTATGGACTTTTCCTTTAGGAAGCCGCCCAAACCTTTTTTAAACTCTGATAAGCTAACCGCCTTTACCACATTTTCTGGTAACGAATTCCAGAGTTGAATTACACATTGAGTGAAGAAAACATTTCTCCGATTCGTTTTAAATTTACTACTTTGTAGATTTGTCCCATGCCCCCTAGTCCTAGTATTTTTCAAAAGTGTAAACAGACGCTTCACATCTACCCATTCCACTCCACTCATTATGTTATAGACCTCTATCGTATTTCCCCTCAGCCGTCTTTTCTCCATGCTGAAGAGCCCCAGCCGCGTTAGCCTTTCCTCATAGGGAAGTCGTCCCATCCCCTTTATCATTTTTGTCGCCCTTCTCTGCACCTTTTCTAATTCCACTATATCTTTTTTGAGATGCGGCAACCAGAATTCAACACAATATTCGAGGTGCGGTTGCACCATGGAGCGATACAAAAGCATTATAACATCCTCATTTTTGTTTTCCATTCCTTTCCTAATAATATCTAACATTCTATTTACTTTCTTAGCCAAAGCAGCACACTGAGTGGAAGGTTTCAACGTATCATCAACGACGACACCTAGATCCCTTTTTTGGTCAGTGACTCCTAACATGGAATCTTGCATGACGTAGCTATAATTCGGGTTCCTCTTTCCCACATGCATCACTTTGCACTTGCTCACATTAAACGTCATCTGCCATTTAGGCGCCCAGTCTTGTAAGGTCCTCTTGTCATTTTTCACACTCCTCCCGCGATTTAACGACTTTGAATAACTTTGTGTCGTCAGTAAATTTAATTACCTCACTAGTTACTCCCATCTGTAGGTCATTTATAAATATGTTAAAAAGCATAGACCCCTGGGGAACCCCACTAACTACCCTTCTCCATTGAGAATACTGACCATTTAACCCTACTCTCTGTTTTCTATCTTTTAACGAGTTTTTAATTCATAATAGGACACTACCTCCTATCCCATGACTCTCCAATTTCCTCTGGAGTCTTTCATGAGGTATATTGAAGATTTCGTTGAAGGCGTGAATAAACATGTGGATAAAGCTGAGCTGGTTGATGTAGTGTATCTGGATTTTCGGAAAGCTTTTCACAAAGTTCCTCATGAGAGACGCCTGAGAAAATTAAAAAGTCATGGGATAGGAGGCAATGTCCTTCTATGGATTAGAAATTGGTTTTTGGAAAGAAAACAGAGGGTAGGGTTAAGTGACCATTTTTCTCAGTGGAGGAGGGTGAATAGTGGAGTCCCACAGGGATTGGTACTTGGGACTGGTGCTATTTCACATATTTATAAATGATCTGGAAATTGGAGCGACGAGTGAGGTGATTAAATTTGCAGTTGCGATGACACAAAAGCATTCAAAGTTGTCAAAACGCAGGCGGATTTTGAAAAATTGCAGGAAGACCTTAGGAAACTGGAAGGCTGGGCGTCCAAATGGCAGATGAAATTTAATGTGGACAAATGCAAACTGATGCACATTGGGAAGAATAATCTGAATCATAGTCACCTGATGCTAGGGTCCACCTTAGGAATCAGCACTCAAGAAAACGATCTAGGTGTCATTGTAGACAATATATTGAAATCTTCTGCCCAGTATGTGGTGGTGGCCAAAAATGGAAACAGGATGCTAGGAATTATTAGGAAAGGGATTCAGAATAAGACCAAGAATCTTATAGTGTCTCTGTATCACTCCATGGTACAACCTCATCTTGAGTATTGCGTTCAATTCTAGTCAACGTATTAAGAAAAGATATAGCGGAATTAGAAAACGTTCAAAGAAGAATGACCAAAATGATGAAGAGGATGGGACTCCTCTCATATGAGGAAAGACTAAAGAGGTTAGGGCTCTTCAGCTTGGAAAAGAGATGGCTGGGGGAAGGGGGATATGATTGAAGTCTATAAAATCCTGAGTGGTGTAGAACAGGTAAAAGTGAATCGATTTTTCACTCTTTCAAAAAGTACAAAGACCAGGGGACACTCAATGAAATGACACGGAAATACTTTAAAAACAAATAGGAGGAAATATTTTGTCACTCATTAATAGTTAAGCTCTGGAACTCGCTGTCGGAGGATGTGGTAACAGCGTTTAGAGTATCTGGGTTTAGAACAGGTTTGGAAAGTTCCTGGAGGAAAAATCCATAGTCTGCTATTGAGAGAGATAGACATGGGGAAGCCACTGCTTGCCCTGGGATTGGTAGCCTGAAATGTTTCTGCCAGGTACTTGTGACCTGGATTGGCCACTGTTGGTAACAGGATACTGGGCTGGATGGACCTTTGGTCTTTCCCAGTATGGCAACTCTTATGTACTTATGTACTTGGAATTCTGAATGGAATCTTGCTACTCTTTGGGGTTCTACATGGAATGTTGCGGTTTCTGCCAGGTACTTGTGACCTGGATTGGCCACTGTTGGAAACAGGATGCTGGGCTTGATGGACCTTTGGTCTTTCCCAGTATGACAATACTTATGTACTTGGAATTCTGAATGGAATCTTGCTACTCTTTGGGGTTCTACATGGAATGTTGCGGTTTCTGCCAGGTACTTGTGACCTGGATTGGCCACTGTTGGTAACAGGATACTGGGCTGGATGGACCTTTGGTCTTTCCCAGTATGGCAACTCTTATGTACTTATGTACTTGGAATTCTGAATGGAATCTTGCTACTCTTTGAAATTCTGCATGGAATCTTGTTGTTCTTTAGAATTCTAGAATCTTGCTACTCTTTGGGGTTCTACATGGAATGTTGCGGTTTCTGCCAGGTACTTGTGACCTGGATTGGCCACTGTTGGTAACAGGATACTGGGCTGGATGGACCTTTGGTATGGTTATTGTGGGGGGGGGGGGGGGTGTAAGGATTTCACGTTCACAGCTGGGTGAATCCTGGCCCTGTTGGCAGTAGCATGTAAAGATTTGATTGTGCCTGGGGCTGTATGCAATGTAATGAGTTGCTTTGTCTGTCTTGTTTTCCAGGACACAGTAGTCGCCTTGCAGGGTCTGGCAAAATATGCTTCTGCTACATACAGCAAGAAAGGTGACATTGCAATACGTGTGAAATCCAAGACCGGCTTTCAGAAGGAGTTCCATGTGGATAACTCCAATCGGTTACTGCTTCAGGAGACATCTCTTCCCGAAATCCCAGGGGAGTATGTGGTGGAGGCCACTGGGGACGGATGTGCATATGTGCAGGTAAGCGATGGAGCCGGCAGATCTCCGAGATCCCAGAGCCTGGCACATGGCTCCTCCCACCTCTGGGCTTCTTTCAAATGAATCTAGTTTCAGTCTGTTTCCCCTCCTTTAGGCATCCATGAGGTATAACATCCCACCTCCAAAGAGCGATGCAAGCTTTGAGCTCCATGTGGAGACGGTGCCCGGGACCTGCAGCGGTGAAAAGGCGGAAACACATTTTGACATTCATATTACTGCACGGTAAGGTAGGAGAGGTGATATGGACCCAGGGCCGGTCAAACCCGGTAAGCTGGGTAAGCACCACAGGGGGGCACCTGCCTTCAAGGGCGCCACTGTGGCACTGCGCCGCCATACCGCGCCGCCCTTGGTGCTTTAAATCTTTAATTTTACCTCCGTTCCAGCAGCCGCGCCATTTGAAAGCCCTGCCCTGTCTCTAGCCTTCCCTCCCTTCGTGAGTTCGTTCCGCAGTCCCGCCTTCTGACGTAATTTCCTCAAGGGCGGGACTCTGAGGGAACAAACTCATGAAGGGAGGGAAGGCTAGAGATGGGGCAGGGCTTTCAAATGACACGGCTGCTGGAACGGAGGTAAAATTAAAGATTTAAAGCACCAAGGACGACGCGGTATGGCGGGGGATGGGAGCGAAGGAGAATCGCTGGACGGGGCAGGGTGGGAGAAAGGAGATGCTGGGGAGGGCGCCGCCAACTCATAGTCTGCTGGGGGGCACCAGAGACCCTAGGACCGGCCCTGTATGGACCAGTAGGGGGCCTGTCATAACGATGGTACAGGCCTGAGGATTGTGTTTGTAGTGACGGCTGCATGTAATGAGGGTGTCTGTGTGTGAGGGGGGGCAGGCAACCGCATATTATGCTGAGAATCCCCCCTCCCTTCTTTTTGCAGTTACACCGGTGACCGCACAGCCTCAAACATGGCTATTATCGAGGCAAAGATGTTGTCCGGGTTCATCCCTGTGAAAAGGACTATAAAGGAGGTAGGAGGGGGGGGAGGGGATGGGTGGATAGTTTCTAATGAGATGGGGGGGGGGGGGGGGGGAAGACAGCAGATCACAGAACCAGGGAGGAGTGGGTCTATGTTCACAAGTAGAATTAGGATCCAGCTCTGTGCAAGCCCCATCATTGTACCAAGGAGGGGCAAGCTGTATTGTGTTTGTACCCCAACCATTCTGAAATGTTGGGGAGGGGGGAGAGGGAATGTATAGGATTAGGAAACTCCTACCCCCCCCCCCCCCCCCTTCCAGCTTAATCCCTTTCTTGTTACCTCACAGCTGGAGAAGACAGGACAAGTGAAGAAAACAGAGGTCACCCCAGAGGAAGTTGTCCTCTACCTGGAGGAGGTGAGAGCAGTCTGGGACGGGGTGAAGGAGGAGGATCCGGTCAGGGGGGGTGAGAGGGTGGGGGAGGATCCAATCAGGGAGGTGATGGAACTGGGAGAGGCCAGGTCAGGGGAGGTGAGTGAGTGGTGTGGGGAATGAGAGATTAATGACTAAAAGCAGGGGTAATGGATTGGAGTTGGAGGTGTGTGAGAGGGTTAACAGCGGGGACCACAGCCATTGGTGGGCCTGAGGTCCCACTGCTTTGTAATCGGGGTCACCCAGTCGGGCCAGTGAGAGGAAAACTGGAAGTGATGTCAAGAGCTGCACAATCTATCTGAAACCCACCTGTGTAAAAACCTCAGACCCCAGTAAAACCTTACTCTTGGCAATGGCACTGGGTTACAGGGGTCTAATGAGGAAAATACCAAAACCAATACAGTTCTTTTAAACAGAAGGGTTCATTGCGGTGTACAATAGTAGAGATAATACAGATCATCTATCGATATATAACATTAAAAACAATGACCTTGACGTGATCCCAGTGATGGGGCTTCCCTGATTACAGACAACTGAATCTGTGAATTGGGAGCCAGATGGACTGACAAGACAGTGAAATACTTCCAATTAACTCTTTCCTATTTCATCCCCAGCTCACCAACCAGCCCCAAACCATCACTTTCTCAGTGGAGCAGGACATCCTAGTGAAGGGCCTGAAGCCGGCCACAGTGAAAGTCTACGATTATTACAAGATAGGTGAGTACAGGGTCCAGCACACCCTCCTCTGTGCTCTGAGTCATCATTAGTCCACTGGGAAGACAGTGACTCTGAAAGTGGGGTCCAGCCCCCCCAGACATGAAAAGGCTCAGCTTCAGTCCCTGCAATGCAGCACTTGGGAAGGGGGTTAAAGTTCACTGCAAAGAGTGGTGTCCTGTATTTGGGGTGCTGACATGCAAGGGAGCAGTACAGGACTGGGAGGGTGCGAGAAGCTGATGGGGACCAAGGGGATGGTGAAGGAGTAGCCTAGTGGTAAGTGCAGCAGGGGATCCTGGAGTTTGATTCCCACTGCAGCTCCTTGTGACCCTGGGCAAGTTATTTAACCCTCCATTGCCCCAGGTACAAATATACTATGTAAACCACTTTGAATGTAGTTGCAAAAACCACAGAAAGGCAGTATATCAAGTCCCATTCCCCCCTTTCTCCCCCCATGGTACCAAACCGTGGCCAGGGACAGGGAGATGCTGAGCTGCAGAGAAATTTAACAAGCAGAAAGTACATAAGTATTGCCATACTGGGAAAGACCAAAGGTCCATCGAGTCCAGCATCCTGTTTCCAACAGTGGCCAATCCAGGTCACAAATACCCGGCAAGATCCCAAAAAAGTACAAAACATTTTAAACTGCTTATCCCAGAAATAGTGGATTTTCCCCAAGTCCATTTAATAACGGTCTATGGACTTTTCCTTTAGGAAGCCGTCCAACCCTTTTTTAAACCCTGCTAAGCTGACCGCCTTTACCACATTCTCTGTAGGTGATAACGCCTCTGTTCAGGGCTCTGATGACACCTCAGCAGGGACACCTCCAGCTCTGAGGCTGGAGCTGGTCCAGCGAATGGTTGCCAAAATGGTGATGGGGTGTACCCTAAAAGTCATATTACAACAGGCTCAGGGACCCTACTCTACAGGAAAAAGAGATTTAAATACCTTAAAGGAGATTGTACTGAAGTTCTACAATGAGGAGTCACAATATGAAAGACCAAGGTTGGGGGGGAGGGGGACTGGGAACAAAGCAAAGGAAATATTTTTCATGGAAAAATTGGTGGATGTCTCCAATACCCTCACAGAGGAGGGGGTAGGACAAAAACATTACTGGAACAAAGGTAGGTAGGGGAGAAGCTCCTTCACCACAGTTCCTCTAATTTGGTGGCTGGGAGGATTATGTCAAGACTTGGAATGGGGGAGTAGACTAGAGCAGTGGGGCTGAGAATCAGGGAAGCTAAGGGTTCAAATCCCCACCACAACCTGATGCTGCTTAGGGAGGTCACATCACTATCTTCCGCATCAGGTAAACCCTATACTCTGAGGCCCACAGTGCTAACTCTGTCCTTCACTGGAATTAACACACTTTAGTAAATGGAGCTGTTAGAGTGTAACCCCCCCCCTCCCTAAGGCAGGGTCATGTGAACCGTGTAACTCACCATGGAGTGTGTATTTGCAGAGAAAAGTCAGAAAGGGGGCCTGCAGGTTGGTTGAAGTAAAGCTTAGCCTATCAATGGAGAGACTAGGTGGAGGGCAGTGGTAGGAAAAGGTTTGAGAGGCTGTGTGAAAGGGGAGAGCTGGTGTTGGATTCCATATGGAGAAGTGTTATAAACATCTACCTACATTGCCTGGAGTTTCAAATGTACACTGGATGGAAAAATTAGGTTGTCATCTGCGGCACTCTGTTTTATCTAAGAAAACACATCTAAGCATTTGTCAGCTAGAGTATCCTTGCAGTAGTTAACCTAGAATGTTTATATGTGTATGATTTAAAGAGGAGGGGAATTAATCTGCGGGGGGTGGGGGGGTGGAATTCTCTGTCAACATTAGAAAGCCCCATTCAGCTGCGTGTGAAATCAGCCCTAGATCCAACACTTTCCTAATTGATATTCTATTTTGCATTTCAGAGGACCATGACGTGGCAGAGTACAGCGCCCCCTGCAGTACAGGTATGGAGAAATTCTGCTAGGCATTTGCTGATGTGGCTCAGTCTCCTCTCTGGGCAGATGTGAAATTAGGTCTGCAAGGGCTGAAGTGTTCAGTGCTTACCAAGGTTTTATCATACTCTTATTTTATGCAATAGGAAAAAGCACCAAGACATCATAGAAATCGACTTCATCTCCCCCCCCTCCCCCCCAAAGCCTTTCCACGCTGAAGATCACCTCCCTGCCAGTCCAGCAAGTTGAAAAGTGACTGGGATTGATGACATGTTGGAAACGAAAACAGCAGCTCTGCCCCCCCCCCCCCCCCCCCCCCCGGAATATCTGTGGACAAAGCCCTTTGGGGAGTGTTTCAAGATGTTTCATATTCCAAGGGTAGCTGCTATTTTATTCCATGTAGGGGTAAGAGATGGGGAGTGCGAGTGGAATAAATGAGACTAAACACCATCCAACACGATTAAAGCATTTATGTATTTGTCTGTACTGCAAAATGAAATGTTAAAAAAACAAAACCAGTTAGGTCCCGATTTCATTGTCCTGTTCCCAAGTCCCTCATTTCCAGTTCCCACAGTGCAAAAAAATGACTTCTTCGCCTTTCAAGGACTCCTTGATTTATAAGCAGGGAAGAAAAAGTGCCTGCAGTGGTCTGAAGTTCGCAGGAGAGCGGAAAGTAGAGATTCTGCAGAGATTTCTGTGGATAAAGGGTTAAGCTGAGCCTTGCTCAAACCTACAGAAAATCAAGGGTTGAATTTAAGTCTTAAAAATTGCCGATAACAAATGAACAGAGCATTCATATGGAAGCTTCTCTTGGTTATGAGCACAGATGGAGAAGCCAGGGCACCCCTCCAAGGGCAATAACCAGTAGCTGCCCTGCCCTTCCCCACTGTTTCATCAGCTTGCAAACCTCAGAACCCAGAAGCTGCTGCCAAGACCACACACCCCTCAGATCCTCCTTCCAAGTCCAGGAACAAATGGACCTCTGTCCTCTTGCCTACCAAGAAAAGGAAGGGAATTTCCCTGGATGTATGCTGGAAGCTGTTAAAAGGAACATGGATCCTGCTGACCTTTCTCTCTCTCTCTTCTCTACATGGTTATGCAATTTAACCTTCAGGGGAGGGGGTGGCAAGATGAGTTTACCACTGAAGGCTCTGAGGGTGTCAAAATTCTCCACACCAGCCAACCTCAACCCTCCTGTGCTAGGGACCTGCGGGAAATTTGCTTCTCGCTGGTCTCCCGCTCAGCCATCTATCTCCTCTTCAATCTGTCCAAAACTCTGCTGCGCGTCTTATATTCCGCCAGAGTCGCTATACTCACGTTAGCCCTCTCCTCAAGTCGCTTCACTGGCTCCCTATCCGCTTCCGCATACGGTTCAAACTTCTGCTTTTGACCTACAAGTGCATCCACTCCGCAGCTCCTCAGTACCTTTCCACGCTCATCTCTCCCTACACTCCTCCCTGTGAACTCCATTCGCTGGGTAAATGTCTCCTGTCGTCCCCCTTCTCCCCCACTGCTAACTCCAGGCTCTGTTCCTTCTATCTCGCTGCTCCCTATGCCTGGAATAGACTCCCTGAGCCAGTACGTCAGGCTCAGTCTCTGGCTGTCTTCAAGTCTAGGCTTAAAGCCCACCTCTTTGCTACTCCTAACCATGACTCTCTTACTCAACACCCTCACTTATCACCCCTAGCTGTCTGTTCGTCTGTCCAATTTAGATTGTAAGCTCTGTTGAGCAGGGACTGTCTTTTCATGTTAATTTGTACAGCGCTGCGTAAGTCTAGTAGCGCTATAGAAATGTTTAGTAGTAGTAGTATGAGCCAAGTATAGGACAGTCAAGCCATTGTGACATCACTGATGAGGTTGGCTCTTAGGCATTGGTGGACTGAGGCATTATGACATCACAATCTCAGCTCTGGTTAAATCACCGCAGCTCCTCAGTACCTTTCCGCTCTCATCTCTCCCTACACTCCTCCCCGTGAACTCCGTTCGCTGGGTAAATGTCTCCTGTCGTCCCCCTTCTCCCCCACTGCTAACTCCCGGCTCCGTTCCTTCTATCTCGCTGCTCCCTATGCCTGGAATAAACTCCCTGAGCCAGTACGTCAGGCTCAGTCTCTGGCTGTCTTCAAGTCTAGGCTTAAAGCCCACCTCTTTGCTACTCCTAACCATGACTCTCTTACTCAACACCCTCACTTATCACCCCTAGCTGTCTGTTCGTCTGTCCAATTTAGATTGTAAGCTCTGTTGAGCAGGGACTGTCTTTTCATGTTAATTTGTACAGCGCTGCGTAAGTCTAGTAGCGCTATAGAAATGTTTAATAGTAGTAGTAGTAGTATGAGCCAAGTATAGGACAGTCAAGCCATTGTGACATCACTGATGAGGTTGGCTCGTAGGCATTATGACATCACAATGTCAGCTCTGGTTAAATCACCGCAGCTCCTCAGTACCTTTCCGCTCTCATCTCTCCCTACACTCCTCCCCGTGAACTCCGTTCGCTGGGTAAATGTCTCCTGTCGCCCCCCTTCTCCCCCACTGCTAACTCCCGGCTCCGTTCCTTCTATCTCGCTGCTCCCTATGCCTGGAATAGACTCCCTGAGCCGGTACGTCAGGCTCAGTCTCTGGCTGTCTTCAAGTCTAGGCTTAAAGCCCACCTCTTTGCTACTGCTTTCGACTCCTAACCATGACTCTCTTACTCAACACCCTCACTTATCACCCCTACCACTGCAATTTCCCCACCCCTAGCTGTCTGTTCGTCTGTCCAATTTAGATTGTAAGCTCTGTTGAGCAGGGACTGTCTTTTCATGTTAATTTGTACAGCGCTGCGTAAGTCTAGTAGCGCTATAGAAATGTTTAGTAGTAGTAGTAAATAGGGAAGGGGCAGTGCTGGGTGTGTGTTGTAATCCACCATTCTGTCACCTCCCCTCTTCCTAGGAAGGTTACATGTGGCCTGTGGTGGGAGCCCGTCGTGTGCTCTCATTGGCTACAGAGGCAACAGGTGCATTCATACAGCCCTGTGCAGACATCTCACTTGCTTCACTGGGGCCACACGACTGGACCATGTGAAACCCAAGGTCTAGGGAGCAGGCATGATGGAGAGGGGCAGAGAAGTCTTGTATAACTTGCTCACTGTACCACCTTTCAAATCAAATATCAAAGCAGTGAGAAATGGCGAAATCAGGGAGAGAGAGCATGGTGAAGGTGGAGAAAAAGTGGGGGAGGGTGGGATGCTGGACATGGATGAGGGAAGAGGGACAGGTTCAGTCCCCCCCCCCCCCCCCCCCATGTTTCAGAAATCAGGATGGAGCCTTGAGCCCAGAAAAAAAAACAGTCCACCCAGTTTGATCAAAGAAGCTGATCTAGCCCTCATTTTGTCTCACTGCATGCTGGGATTTGTAGTTTTGATTAAGTAAGAAAACCAGAGGGGACAATCCACCAAAAATGCAAAGCTGGCAACCTGTTCACTACGAATTTTTATAACCCAGAGACAGTTGCATCCAATATAGTAGCATTTTGTTTTATGGACTGGAGGAGTGGAGGAGATGCCTAGTGGTTAGTGCAGTGGATTTGATCCTGGGGAACTGTATTGGGCAATCAAGCCATTGTGCCATCACTGATGAGGTTGGCTCTTTTTGGTGGAATGAGTGGAGGAGTAGCCTAGTGGTTAGTGCAGTGGGCTTTGATCCTGGGGAACTATCGGGCAATCAAGCCATTGTGCCATCACTGATGAGGTTGGCTCTTATTGGTGGAATGAGTGGAGGAGTAGCCTAGTGGTTAGTGCAGTGGGCTTTGATCCTGGGGAACTATCGGGCAATCAAGCCATTGTGCCATCACTGATGAGGTTGGCTCTTATTGGTGGAATGAGTGGAGGAGTAGCCTAGTGGTTAGTACAGTAGACTTTGAGCCTGGGGAACTGAGTTCAATTCCCACTGCAGCTCCTTGTGGCTCTGGGCAAGTCACTTAACCCTCTATTGCCCCTGGTATAAAATAAGTACCTGAACATATGTAAACCGCTTTGAATGTAGTTGCAAAAAACCTCAGAAAGGCGGTATATCAAGTCCCATTTATTAACTGTAGAATCTGAGCCCTGTAAAATGATGAGCGATTCTCTCCAGGACAGCCATGTTCACATTTCTCCATTCATTTAGCCAGAGAACCAGATGGAGCTTTGCCATACAGAGTGCAGCCATAATTAGGTGCCCAGAACCAGCCTACAGAACGAAGCTCCCTCCTCAGTTTACCACCAGAACCCAACTCTGCATGCGGTGGGGTGAAAGGGCTGGAGGTGCTGTTCTGGACACCATGACTGATGCTTCTATTTATTAAAATGCAGTTGCTCAACCAAAGAAAATACCACAAGTAATGAAGAAACTAATTGTTCCAGAAAGATAAACAATGAGACTTTCACTTGTTTTCTAAAGGACAACACGGAGTGACTGCTGCGAGGAGATCCCTCCCAAATCTTAGGGGCCACAGACGCCCATTTCCCACATGCAGATAATTCAAGGGCAGCTCCCTGTCTCCTGCCTGAGACTTCTGAGCACGTGCAGATACGTCTCAATGGGCCACCCCTGCAAAGACATGATTACCCTTATCCCTCATTTGGCCTGTTTGTCTGTCTTGATTAGATTGGAAGACCTGGGGCTGTGGTCTGCGCTGGGGGTGGGGGGAGCTGCCTCCCCCTTCCACAGCAGCTTGGTGATTTTATCCCCAAAACCAGGAGTGCAGGAAAAACAGGACTGGAGCAAAGGGACGTTTAGAGTTATAGACAGAGTGAAATGCAACTCTTTTAAACCAGTGGTTCCTAAATCTAGGCCTGGATTTCAGGATCTCCGCAATGAATATTTATGAGAGATTTGCATGCACTGCCTCCACCTCATGCATATTCATTCTGGATATCCTGGAAACCTGATTGGTTAGGTGAGTCCCACGGACTGGACTGAGAACCCCTGGTATAGAAGGAAAGAGTGAGAGCAGTCCAGAAAGATAAAGAAGTTGGACAGCGGGGCACAAGGCTGCTTTCCCCCTTCTTACACTAGTAGACTGGGACATGTGCACAGAGCTTCCACAATTACTCAAGACCAGGAGGAAAGATGAGGCCAGACCTGTTCCCGACATGGAACCATGTTTCGCCTGAATGGCGGTTTCAAGAGAAATAGTTTCTTAAGCCCAAGTACGTCTACTACTCATTAATACTGATTCAATTTTAACTGCCAGACCCTTGACCATTCTTCTTCTCATGGTGTCTACTCCCTCCAGCGTATCTACTCTATTGGTTATCTTTGTGTCATCTGCAAAAGGGCAGCCCTTCATCAATATCTCTCACAAATACATTAAACAGAATTGGTCCCAGCACCGACCCCCCCCCCCCCCCCTGAGGCGCTCCACTACTTACCTTCCTTTCCTCTGAGCGGATTCCGTTTACCGCCAACTCCTGCTACCTGTCGGTCAACCAGCTTCCTATCCAGCTCATCACTTGTGGTCCTAAGGTCAGCCCTCTCAGCTTATTCAGGAGTCTCCTGTGAGGGACCGTATCAAAGGCTTTATTGAAATCTAAGTAGATTGCATCTAACATGTGTCCTTCATCCAGACTGACCAAGCTTGGTTTTAAATTTATACTCCAAGGCAGTGTGGGATCTGTAATCCCTGCTTCTACCCACTGAAATTAAGTGCTGCAGGTCTCATAATGTACCCATAATGTCCTGTTGAAAATCCAGGACTGGCATGAAATCTCCCTCCTGGAACCAGGTAACCTGATCGCTCTGCATGAGGATGGACAGACAGACACACCTTTAACAGGTGTTCTTTCTCTAGTGAAATGTACCTAATCTAATCTTAATCCAGCATTTATACTCTGCCAACTCCTACAAAGGTTCAAAGGGGATTAGTAAACATTATAAAGAAAAGACAGGATAATGTCCTGGGAACTACAGAAAAGTAAAAAAAAAAAAAGAGAGAGCCTTGTTTCCTATGGTGCACTACTGTTTTTGGCGCATGTGTTTGTGCTAATTGTATAGACACCCATAAGAATATTATGGGTATTGTGATTTATGGGTATTGTGATAGTCACATCCAGCATAGTTGGGTTAGGGCAGTGTCAGTTTGAAATACAAGTCCCAGAAGGCATTGCAGGCAAGGAGCCAGGGGGTGAGATGAAGAACCCGGACTGGACTCCTAGCTGCAATAGGGGAAGACAAGGGTGTAAGCTGGCAGGATGTGTAGATTGGCTGCCACTAGGGGGAAAGAGAGTTAGGAAACACTGTGTGCAGGAGCTCCTCATTAGTCTAATGCTTAACTCAGCTGGTATGGGTCTGGTGGAAGCTAATGGAAGGAGAATGATTGGTTGTGAGAGCAGAAGCCAGGGGGGATTGATTAGGCAGGTGGGAAGGAGTCTCAGGAGTTCAATTCAGGAGGAGAGAGGCAGTTGCTGGCTGAAAATCCTTAGGCAAGAGAGGTCCCTAATGTACTGAAGCAGGCTGAAATCCCTTGGGTGTGAGGAAGTCCCTAAAGTATTGAAACCTCTTGAAAGTAAAGGCTGCTTTGTGATTGAACTGGGATGATGAACTGATTATCCAGTGCACAATAAACAGTAGTTCAATTCCAAAGGCAAAGAGCCCAGACTGAAGCTGACTGAGTCTGTATTGAATTCTGGTAGGTGCTGGTAGCTTACTGCTTAAAAGGGGATTACTTGCCACACACTTTCAGGTGGCTTACATGTGCTTAAGATTAAAGGTGAATGCTGCTGTTGGAACTGTGTATCAGGTAGAAACCTGCATGGAATAAAGTCCTTAAGATTGAAGTTGCTGGTGGACATTTATTTCTTGACTGTACCAGGAGCCTGTGGCTGGAGGAGATTGTTCTATCCTTGGCTGCATCTAGAGGTAGGCTCCATGCGGCTTACATGGGGCAATGGAGGTTTAAGTGACTTGCCCAGAGTCACAAGGAGCTGCCTGTGCCTGAAGTGGGAATCAAACTCAGTTCCCCAGGACCAAAGTCCACCACCCTAACCACTAGGCCACGCCTCCACTGTTGCTACTATTTGAGATTCTACATGGAATGTTGCTATTCCACTAGCAACATTCCATGTAGAAGTCGGCCCTTGCAGATCACCAATGTGGCCGCGCAGGCTTCTGCTTCTGTGAGTCTGACGTCCTGCACGTACGTGCAGGACGTCAGACTCACAGAAACAGAAGCCTGCGCAGCCTTCTACATGGAATGTTGCTAGTGGAATAGCAACATTCCATGTAGAATCTCCAATAGTAGCAACAGAATCTCAATAGTAGCAACATTCCATGTAGAATCTCCAATAGTATCTATTTTATTTTTGTTACATTTGTACCCTGCGCTTTCCCACTCATGGCATGCTCAATGCGGCTTACATGGGGCAATGGAGGGTTAAGTGAGTTGCCCAGAGTCACAAGGAGCTGCCTGTGCCTGAAGTGGGAATCGAACTCAGTTCCTCAGGACCAAAGTCCACCACCCTAACCACTAGGCCAGTCCTCCACTCAATACCTGGCAAGATCCCCAAAGAGTAGCAACGTTCCATGTAGAACCCCAAAGTAGCAAGATTCTAGAATTCTAAAGAATAAAAAGATTCCATGCAAAATTTCAAAGTGTAGCAACAGTCCATGTAGATTCCATTCAGAATCCCAAATACATAAGCGTTGCCATACTGGGACTGACTGATGGTCCATCAAGCCCAGCATTCTGTTTCCAACAGTGGCCAATCCAGTGGCAAGATCCCCAAAAAGTACAATGCATTTTATGCTGCTTATTCTATAAATAAGCAGTGGCTTTTCCCCAAGTCCATCTTAATAATGGTGTATGGATGTTCCTTAATTAAAAATGTGCACACACACACCCTCTACTAATGACTCTACAATGAAGACATGTACTAAACAAGCAGATATGGAGAAGGCTTCTACCAACTTTTTTGAAAATCTGTTTCAATCTGAATACCACTCAACTTCTTAGAAAGTCTTACCCATCCTCAACGAACTGATAAATAACCTTACTTTTTTTTTGTTACATTTGTACCCCGCGCTTTCCCACTCATGGCAGGCTCAATGTGGTAGGCAATGGAGGGTTAAGTGACTTGCCCAGAGTCACAAGGAGCTGCCTGTGCCGGGAATCGAACTCCGTTCCTCAGTTCCCCAGGACCTTACATAAATTCCTCTCTCCCCTATTAACCAGATATAAATATCTTCATTAATCTCCTGTTAACCAATGTAATTTATGAGATTCTATTTAAACATAAAATTACCAGCCAATATCTTTGTTAAATACTGATGATAAAATTTCAACTAAAACTCAGCTACTAGGCGCTCCAAAATACTAACACCCCCTTCCCCCCCTGTTTACATGCCTGCATGCAATGCAGACACAACCCATTCACAGTGAATTGACTGTGCTGGCATTACCGAACTGCCATCTGTAAATAGGGAGGTAAATTGTCTATCTCAATCAAGATGGTTTCATAAAAAAATCGATATATAGGAGATGATCTCAGACTATTTTAAGATCTTAATTATATTATATTGAGTGGAGGAGTAGCCTAGTAGTGCAGCAGACTTTGATCCTGGGGAACTGGGTTCAATTCCCACTGCAGCTCCTTGTGACTCTGAGCAAGTCACTTAACCCTCCATTGCCCCTGGTACAAAATAAGTACCTGAATATATGTAAACCGCTTTGAATGTAGTTGCAAAAAAAAAAACAAAAACAACAACAACACAAAAAGGTGATACATCAAGTCCCATTTCCCATTCCCTATTTGAAATTCTACATGAAATGTTGCTACTATTTGAGATTCTGTTGCTACTATCTGAGATTCTACATGAAATGTTGCTACTATTTGAGATTCTGTTGCTACTATTTGAGATTCTACATGGAATGTTGCTGCTATTTGAGATTCTGTTGCTGCTATTTGAGATCCTGTTGCTACTATTTGAGATGCTAGATGGAATGTTGCTAGTAGAGGAGTCGCCTAGTGGTTAGTCCAGTGGACTTTAATCCTGGGGAACTGGGCTTGATTCCCACTACAGCTCCTTGTGACTCTGGGCAAGTCACTTAACCCTCCATTGCCCCAGGTACAAATAAGTTCCTGTATATACTATGTAAACCACTTTGAATGTAGTTGCAAAAAAAAAACCCACAAAAAGGTGGTATATCAAGTCCCATTTCCCGTTCCCTATTTGAGATTGTTCATGGAATGTTGCTACTATTTGAGATTCTACATGAAATGTTGCTACTATTTGAGATTCTGTTGCTACTATTTGAGATTCTACATGGAATGTTGCTACTATTTGAGATTCTGTTGCTGCTATTTGAGATCCTGTTGCTACTATTTGAGATGCTAGATGGAATGTTGCTAGTAGAGGAGTCGCCTAGTGGTTAGTCCAGTGGACTTTAATCCTGGGGAACTGGGCTTGATTTCCACTCCAGCTCCTTGTGAGTCTGGGCAAATCACTTAACCCTCCAGTGGACTTTAATCCTGGGGAACTGGGCTTGATTCCCACTCCAGCTCCTTGTGAGTCTGGGCAAGTCACTTAACCCTCCATTGTCCAGGTACAAATAAGTTCCAGTATATACTATGTAAACCACTTTGAATGTAGTTGCAAAAAAAAAAAAAAAACACAGAAAGGTGGTATATCAAGTCCCATTTCCCGTTCCTTATTTGAGATTCTACATGGAATGTTGCTACTATTTGAGATTCTACATGGAATGTTGCTAGTATTTGAGATTCTGTTGCTACTATCTGAGATTCTACATGGAATGTTGCTACTATTTGAGATTCTGTTGCTACTATTTGAGGTTCTATATGGAATGTTGCTAGTGGAGTAGTAGCCTAGTGGTTAGGCAGTGGACCTTGGTCCTGGGGAACTGGGTTTGATTCCCACTGCAGCTCCTTGTGACTCTGGGCAAGTCACTTAACCCTCCATTTCCCCAGGTACAAATAAGTACCTGGGGCAATGGAATTTTGAACTATGAGATTATAAATCAACTCACATGTTTCCATTATGCTTATATTACCAGATCGGCTCCTCTGCTGTCTCAATGCCAAGCTTGTGCTCAGATTTCTTCCATTTTTCCTTCTTCTCCTTTGCTCCTGATGGGAAATGGAAGAGAGTGGGTGATGGAGAGGTTGAATGGGAGCCCTGACAGTGAGGATGGGGACTGGAAGAAAGGGAGGAGGTGGCAGTGTTGCTAAGGAGGGAGATGGAAAACTGGAGATCTGGAGGGAGAAATGGAGCTGAGGATGGAGATTTGAAGGTGCGAGGAGAAGGGAAGCAGAAGCTGATAAGAGAGTGAGAGATGGGAATGGAACTTAGGAGACAGGAACAGTGGTGTAGCCAGATGCTAAATTTTGGATGCACACAAAATTTCCTCTCTGCCACCCCAACTCAAAATATAAACACCTTAGCTAATGGCGATCCTCAAGCCCCGCCAGCTGAAGACCTTCTTAGAAGGTGCCCAGAACCCCCTTCTGTCAAGCTTGGCATTTGGCGGCAGGCGTTTCTGAGCCACTAACGCCAGCACCATGCACATGCTCAGTTCTTATGGATGAGCTGGCCCTGTGCAAAAACTGAGCAATGCCCATGATGCTGGCAATACTGGTTCACTGACTTCCACGCTTGGCACAAGGGAGTTCTGGGCACCTTCTGAGGAGGTCTTCAGTTGGTGAGGCTTATGGATCTCAGGAAGATGCATCAAGAATGTGCCACCCAGGCCCACCCCATAGCTATGCCAGTGGAAAAGGGAAGGGGGTAGTGGAGGGAAAAAGGGAAGGTGAGACAGTGCAATGGGGAAGAAGGAGCTGATAAGATGGGAGGGGATAAAGGAACTGGGAGAGAGTATCCTGCTCCCACAGAAGAGATGGTGAGGTAGAAGACAGCATGTGAAGGAATAGAAGCACCGGGGGGGGGGGGGGGGGAGAGGCAGGAATACATTTAGTCAGTAGGAATTATGAAAATATTCAGCCTTGGGCAGTATCCCGGAATTAATTAACAAATGAAACAAGTTTGATCTGTGTCCAAAATATCACCTTCCTGCCTGAGGGGCAATACGATGACGGCAGAGTTTTTAATAAGGTGATGAGAATGTTAATTCATCTGTCAAAACTAAATTAAAAACATCTTTACAAAACTCACCTTAACTCTTCCTACGTTACTGTGCTAAGGTGCATTTGTGTCTGTGTTCATACACACTTCTGGGACAATCACGGTACCCAAAACTGAAAATACTAGCAAAAGAAGAAAAAAAGCAAAAGAATCTCACACAGGGTGACACATAAATAAAGTAACCTCTAGAGGTTTTTGCTGTTTTCTCAGCAACCACTTGGAATTGCGATGTGAAATTTTATAGCTTTATTTGAAGTTATTATCTACGTTTCTTTGCTGAGTGGATTACCTTTATCAAATGTGACTTCACGCCTCTGGGACAGAGGTTGAAGCAGTTGGGTGCACAGTGTTCTCATCGATCCTTCCTGTTTAAGGGAAGCTTGCGTTCTGGAGTTGAATGTGTGGCTGTGAGATTGGGGGCCGGTTTCCTTGACCTTGGGGTGCTTTCCAAGACCTACTGAGCAGAGATGGCATCCATCCATCAAAGAAGACATGAAGACTGGTTAATGTACTGGAAGAGAGCTTTAAACTAAATTTGATGGGGATTGGGTGGGAAAAGCCCCAAAATCATTAACGACTCTCGGGAATGTAAGATATATCTAAAATATTTATAAAAATGGGGAAAAAAGAGCAATGTCTGGAGATCCCTTGTATACCAATGCCCGTAGTTTTGGGGAAACAAATTTCTGCATCTGGAGGTGGTAATGGTAGAAGTCGACTTGGATTCAGTGACGGAGACGTGGTTCACGGAGAACCATGACTGGGATATAGTTATACCTAGGTATAATTTATTCAGCAAAGACAGAGTAGGAAAAAGGGTGGAAGGGGTGGCATTATATGTTAGGAATAATATTAAAATGACAGAAGCACTGTGGGTTAATCTTGAAAGAAAGCATGAAAAAAAGACCCCCCCCCCCCCCACCCCCCGCTCTGAAAACATGGCGTGGTCTCTGTTATGACTTTGCATCTTACAGTGGCCTCTATTATTGATCATTGATGCTGGGCTGATAAGATCACTATTGGCTTTTTTGAAACAAATTTTTGAAGTACTTGAATAATTGATTTATAAATGATTGAAAAAATGTGATTCCACTTTTTCACTTGGAGTATGTAGCCTGATGAACAAAAGTGCAAATTTCACCCTTTAACAGTTGCTTACGTTGACTGCCACGTGGGTGTGTTAAATGTCTGAGGGCATTAATCCTTTAAGTTTAATTTTAGTGCTTTCTCCTGGCTGTATTTGTGTATAGATGTAGTCCTGCAGTGAGCTATTATGTAAGTACATGTGTTGTCACACTGGGACAGGCCGAAGGTCCATCAAGCCCAGCATCCTGTTTTTAACAGTGGCCAAACCAGGTCACAAGTACCTGGCAAGATCCCAAAACAGCACATTATGCTGCTTATCCTAGAAATAAACAGTGCATTTCCCCCAAGTCCATATTGGATTCTTTGAACCAAGTGTTTGGAAGAGTTAACCAGCAGGACTGGTTCTGGGAAGGAAGTGCAAACTGTTCTGTCCTGGAAGGGAGGTTGGACAGTTCTCTTGGGCTGGGAGGGCTTCCCTAGGGCTCTGTCTTAGGCTATAAAGACAGTCCCTTCTGCACAGAGAGCCAGTCAAGAAGAGATGATCGTTTCCCCCTGAGCCAGTCAGTCACCCTTCAGGCCAGAGAATCATGTTGACTCGACTGTTTCTTGCCTTCTTCGTTCTGCCTGTCGTGAGCAGCCTGGACCTCAAAGTGTGAGAAACTCCATTTAGTCTGTTGTTTGAATGCTTTGATTTTTAGTTTAACTGACTCAGCTCCTGGGCATTAGGTTTACTGGCCTCCTGTCCCTGAGTGCTTACTGACCAGTTCCAAGTCTGCAAAGACAGACTGACTTGTAGTTCATGGTGGGATTGGAAGGTGAGAGACCCAATCTCCAAATAGCAGGTGTATTCAGACAGCCTAATGTCTGTCTGTCTGTCTAACTGTGTTTTACAGGGTGACTGTACCCACAGCACATCCAGAGAGCAGGGACTGAGCAGGAGGGACCCTAGTGTTCCTGTAATACCTCACACAGCAGGAGTGAGTGCCCTGTGGCGGATCGCCGAGACCCTCTGTCTCATGGTGGGAATTGCAGAGTGTTTCCGTATGAGCTGAGTTCTCTTCTCACACTGTGGCTTGGATTTCTTGTAGGCTTCATGGGGTTATGTTTCAGGCTAAGTTAGAATACCCCTCTGAGTCGAAGGTCTGCATTCACCTACGTTCCCCAGGTACTCTGCTGACCCTGAACATCACTCTACAGACAGAAGCCAGCAACATCCAGATTTATGGTGCCCTGATTGAAGTGGTAGCTGAGAGTTTCAACTGCATTTCCTTTCAGGTAGGGAAGAGCCCTTCTCCCAACTGCCAGAGGGTAGAGGAGAGTCCAATGACACTCTTAAGTGGTAAGACTTGTACGTGAGTATTTTCAATGATCATGGTTTCCCTTCAACTGTTCTGCAGGTTCCTGCTCCCTCGGGGGGCATAGAAGAAGTGGCCACGGTCACTGTGAAAGCCTCAACGCTGACAGAGACATTTGAGGAAAGTACGCTGGTCGTAATACAGAGCAAAACTGCACGGACCAGGACACTGATACAAACAGACAAACCAATCTACAAGGGTGGGCAGAAAGGTAAGAGATCAGAAGAGCACAAAGAATTGGCAGACACAGGGAAAAAGTGTGGGGACAGGACACACAGACACACACAGGGAAAGAATGCGGGGATGGGACACACAGACAGACACAGGGAAAGACTGTGAGGATGGGACACACAGACAGACACAGGGAAAGAATGCAGGGATGGGACATACAGACAGACACAGGGAAAGACTGTGAGGATGGGACACACAGACAGACACGGAAAGACTGTGAGGATGGGACACACACACAGACACAGGGAAAGAATGCAGGGATGGGACACACAGACAGACACAGGAAAAGAGTGCGGGGATGGGACACACAGACAAACTGAAAGTTGTGAGGATGGGACACACAGACAGACACAGGGAAAGACTGTGAGGACTGGACACATGGAAAGGTGTGAGGATGGAACACACAGACAGACACAGGGAAAGAATGCGGGGATGGGACACACAGACAAACTGAAAGTTGTGAGGATGGGACACACAGACAGACACAGGGAAAGACTGTGAGGACTGGACACAGGGAAAGGTGTGAGGATGGAACACACAGACAGACACAGGGAAAGAATGCGGGGATGGGACACACAGACAAACTGAAAGTTGTGAGGATGGGACACACAGACAGACACAGGGAAAGACTGTGAGGACTGGACACAGGGAAAGGTGTGAGGATGAAACACACAGACAGACACACATCAACTCACAGACTCACATCTTCCTCTTCAGGAAGGTAACAAGCCCACCAGTAAGATACATAGAAACATGACCCATCCAGTCTGCCCATACTCTGTAACCCCTAATTCTTCCTGTTCCTAAGTGATCCCACATGCTTATCCCATGCCTTTTTAAATTCTGGAACAGTCCTCGACTCCACCACCTCCACCGGGAGGCCATTCTATGCCTCCACCACCCTTTCTGTGAAATAATACTTCCTTTGGTTACTCCTAAGCCTATTCCCTCTTAACTTTGTCATATGCCCCCTCATTCCAGAGCTCTCCTTCAGTTGAAAAAGGCTCTCTTCCTGTACATAAATGCCCTTGAGATATTTAAATGTTTCTATTATGTCTCCTCTCTCCCTCCTCTCCTCCAGTGTATACATGTTGAGGTTACATAGAAACATGACGGCAGATAAAGGCCATATGACCCATCCAGTCTGCCCATCCTCTGTAACCCCTAATTCTTCCTGTTCCTAAGCGATCCCACATGCTTATCCCATGCCTTTTTAAATTCTGGAACAGACCTCGACTCCACCACCTCCTCCGGGAGGCCATTCCACGCTTCCACCACCCTTTCTGTGAAATAATACTTCCTTAGGTTACTCCTAAGCCTATTCCCTCTTAACTTTGTCATATGCCCCCTCATTCCAGGCTCTCCTTCAGTTGAAAAAGGCTCTCTTCCTGTACATAAATGCCCTTGAGATATTTAAACGTCTCTATCATGTCTCCTTTCTCCCTCCTCTCTTCCAGCGTATACATGTTGAGGTTCATAAGCCTGTTCCTATAATTTTTGCGTTCAAGACCTCTTACTAATTTCGTAGCCGCCCTCTGGACTGACTCCATCCTGTTTATATCTTTCTGTAGGTGCGGTCTCCAGAACTGCACGCAGTACTCCAAATGGGGCCTCACTAGAGACTTATACAACGGCACTATCACCTCCTTTTTCCTGCTGGTCATCCCTCTTTTTATGCACCCAAGTCCCGCTCTTCCTTCGCACCCTGAAGCACTTCACCCCCTATACTGTACCATTCCCTCGGATTTTTGTGACCCAAGTGCATGACCCTGCATTTTTTGGGATTAAACCTTGTTTGCCAAATATACGGTCCATTCCTCCAGCTTCGCTAGGTCCTTCCTCATGTCATTCACACCCTCCAGGGTGTCCACCCTGTTGCAGAGTTTAGTAACATCCGCAAAGTGACAAACCTTTCCAGACAGCCCTTCCGCAATATCGCTCACAAAGACATTAAAAAGAGCCGGCCCTAGGACCGATCCCTGTGGTACTCCACTGACGACATCCTTTTCTTCAGAGCAAGCTCCATTTACCACTACCCTCTGTCTCCTACCATTCAACCAATTTTTAACCCTATCAGTTACTCTAGGTCCCGTACCGAGCAAACTCAATTTATTTATCAGTCGCCTTTGTGGAACCATGTCAAAGGCTTTGCTGAAATCCAAGTATACCACATCAAGCGCCCCTCCCACATCCAACTGTTTGATCACCCAGTCGAAGAAGACAGTCAGATTTGTCTGACATGACCTGCCACTAGTGAAGCCATGATTGCATCACATAATTTGCTAATATGATGACATCTCAATCATTACCTGGGCTAGGATCATGTCACAAACACAATTAAGCTTGCATTTTTTTTCTTATTTCCATTTCAGTTGACTTTCGGATTGTGAAATTGAATGAAACTTTTATTGCCAGTCAGGATGAGGTGAGAGAAAGGCAACACCATTCTAGGAATACATTCTCTTCATAAGACTAACTATTCCTTCCTTCCATACAAGTCAGTGGTATCACCCTCCTAAGCATGTCATTCCCATGTATAGACGTCAATGGTATCACCCTCCTAAGCATGTCATTCCCATGTATAGACGTCAATGGTATCACCCTCCTAAGCATGTCATTCCCATGCATAGACGTCAATGGTATCACCCTCCTAAGCATGTCATTCCCATGTATAGACGTCAATGGTATCACCCTCCTAAGCATGTCATTCCCATGTATAGACTTCATTGGTATCTCCCTCCTAACCGTGTGATTTGCTTCTAAAGATTTCAGTGATATCACTTCCTTATTATGATTCTAGATGATATTCTGAAGTTTCTTCTAGTCTTGCCTTTATACCTGACTTCCTTAGAATCTGTTCTCCCCACTCATTTTTCTGTGATTCTTTGATTTCTGATTCATTTTCATTATTTGTATTTTTGTCTTTTCAGTACTCTATCGTGGAGCTTCTGGTGAGTTTTCTCTCCAACTTCTTTTAATTGTCAGTTAGCAATGAATTGATTTTTCGCTATCTCTTCTTAGATCTCCTTACAGGAGCAGATACTGCCCAAATATTTTTCAAAATGGTTAAGAATTCACCTGTCCAGTCCCTTTAATCCCTTCCTTTTATTATCCAGGTTTTATTTTGTTCTTTGAAGAGAAGTGTGGTAGCCGTGTTAGTCCACTCTTAAAGGTTATCAATAGAAATCAAACAAAATAAAACATGGAAAAGAAAATAAGATGATACCTTTTTTATTGGACATAACTTAATACATTTCTTGATTAGCTTTCGAAGGTTGCCCTTCTTCCTCAGATCGGAAATAAGCAAATGAGGTAGCAGATAGTATATATGAAGTTCTTTGAAGATAAAGATTAGTATTTAGAAAGGGTGTTGAGAAGTTTTTAAACTTGCCAATTCCATTATTAGACACGCATGTAAACATGGGAATGGGAGTTTCTGCAGCTCTGTTATTTATAATAACTGACTAATTATTGTTTTCCCTGAGAAATTCATGGCCAAGTAGATGGATACAATGGAAATTGGGCACAACTTTATCAATGAATGTTCCAAAAAGAATCCCACATTCACTATTTGGTCACCAGTATTTCACTATAGGAGAGAGGCTGTGCCAAATGGTTTCTCCATGATGGGGAAAAAGTAAGAACAAAGACCATGTTGGTGGCTAGCTGTCAAGAAATGGTGCATGGTGATTCAGAGCTAGGTATAGGCAGGCTGGGTATGATGGTATCCTGATGATATGGGGAAGCCGTGAGTAATGATTTCCTGATGAGATGGAAATGGGAGATATGCTGTGTATGATGATCATTTTTCCCTCACCCGTGGCTTTATGCAGGACCCAAACCAAAACCGGATTGGTCAGTGGCAGAACGTGATCCCACAGAGTGGCATTGTACAGCTCTCTTACCAGCTAGCATCTGATCCGGTCCTGGGGACATACGGAATCAAAGTGGGGAATAATGAAGCATTCAAGTCCTTCGATGTAGAACAATATGGTAAGAATAGGAACCTTCAGAAATCGAATTAGAATCCAACATCAATCTAATACCAGGGGAGCTCCTACGGTAGCCCCTAACCTCACAGTGGTGACATCACAATGGGCTGGGACTCTTGAAAGTGAGGTCACAATGGTCTGGGACTTGGGAGTGAGGTCAGGCTCCTTTCTGCTGACAATATGGGGTAATTTTAGAAAACTTTTTCTGTGCGTAATGCCTGTGTTCTACATGGAAAAAATGTTTGTTTTTTAATAAAATTGTACAACTGCATCTGAAACACATGAGGCAGCTGCAAAATCAGAAGTGCAGAGCAGAGGAAAAGAGAATTAGCAGGTGCCTGAACAAACTTTACATAGAAACAGAAATTCAGCGCAAATTTCTTTTTACAAAAGAACCCGTCCAGTTGGAGTCACTCTCGCTCAGCTCCACCTGTCCATTTGGACTCGCTCTAGCTGAGCTCCACCTGTCCGGTTATAATAATTTCATTCTGTACTTTCCCACTGTTTTGTGTTCAATAAACTTTGTCCAGGCATCTGCTGGTTCTGTTTTTCCTCTTCTCTCTGTTTTTGGAAAGTGTGAGGCTACCTGTATATGAATTGCAGATGGGTGCCCTTGGGGGTGTGTGGTTTGGACGGAGCAGGGGCAGAATTGCAGTGTGTGTTTCGTATTTTTGAAATATGGATCTGCAGACATGATACACCTGGGCAGTTGTGTGCTGTTGTGGCTGGATGGGGGAGCTGGGGTTACAAACAAAGGTGCCTTTGTTGCCCTTATAAAAATTGGCTCCCTTTTGGGTTTCTCGCATAGGTGACTTGTTATAAAGGTGCCCGGTAGGTCAGTTTCACAGCTCTGTTCTCTTTTGCAGTATTGCCTAAATTTCAAACAACCCTTCAGCTGCCCAGTTCAATCACCATTCAGGATTCAAGCTTTCCAGCCAGCATCTGTGGCAGGTGAGATGAAAAGAGAGCCTAATGTTGGAAGAAATTTAGGGATGGATGGGGGAGGATATGGAAAGACAAGAGCTTGTAGTAGTTAAAGAGGAAAGGTGACTGTGTTGCAGGACAACTTTCCAAGACAATCCCTGATTCTTTCAATAAAAGGTGTAATAGAGAGACTGTGAGAATGCACAGAGCTCTTATCATCTTTCCAATCGCTGCTTAGTTTCAATTAAAATTAAGAGACTGTGAGAGAAATATTTTCGATGTCAGGATATTGTTTTTTTGGAAACCTGCCTTTCATAAAAACAGTTAGTACATGAATACCCCATTAAAAAAAAATCATGAAATATAACCTTTAAATTAATTTAAAAATGCAAAATAATCCGTAGCAAATAAAAATAACATCACCAGAACCTCAGGAGTAATGAAGAACAGTCGTCTTATCCGGGAAATAAAGATTTCAAAGCTTTACAAACTGTCAAATAACGTTCGGTGGAGACGGATTTCTGTTTGCTCTTCGAATGCTATCCTTCCCCTTCGAGGATCTAGTTAATACATTTCACCTTCCTAGCAATCATCATTTTAAACATTTACAATTAAAGTCTGCAATCGCCAAGTGGTTGAATAAACAATATAGCACACATCAAACTTCAGATATTCACCATATATTTGATTCTATTTCTAAAACAAAGGGACTAGGCTCCCGATTTTATTCTGTATTATTACCACCTAATCACTCAAAAATTGTGGCTATTCAAAAATATTTGGTTAATGGACACTGACCATGTCATGTCTGATAAATTATGGGAATGGTTTTGGACTAAATCCATGAAACCTATTGCAATCTCTTTTTCTATTGGCTCATAAAGCATTATGGACCCCAGTTAAACAACATAAACTAGATTCTTCCTTATCAAATCTGTGTTGGTCCTGTAATAGTGGGTCTAGGCACCCTAGAACATATATGCTTCACTTGCCCTGACCTCCAATCATTTTGGGAAAGAATGTGCACCTCCCCCTCTGACCCAACTTAATTCTCTACTTCCTGCGACACAGCAAAACTATGGACCGTATTGGACTTTAGTACTGCCCCCCTCTTTAATTCTTTGTTGCTTTACACTCACAATACTATATTGTGGATTTGTATTTTACCGAACCGGAGCCTGCCTCGCCGGTATTGTGTAAGCCATATCGAGCCTGCAACGAAGTGGGAAAATGTGGGGTATAAATGTGTTAAATAAATATAGGGTCTCCTCTCTCATTCCACCTTATAATTTTTCGTTCCGGAGGGTTAAAACAAATAGCTCTTAAATGTAATTATAAATTATTTGACACATTATTGGCTGTAGCTAGTCTGTTTTAGTTTCTGGTGGGCTAATGTGTGCACAATTCTTAAATAGGAAAAATTCCTAGCTGAACGTAACAACTCTAGGCATTTGTTTCATAACACATGGGACCCGGTATGTAAGTTTTGTCAACATAAAGACTATGGCATTGATACATGATTTATGTTGTGACCTTCTCCTTTTGTATGACTCTGTCTGCCCTCCCCTATCCTAGCCTCCCAACCACCAACCCCTCTTCCCCCCACCTGCTCCGCCACCCAATTTCAGCTAAGCTTCTGAAGGAATGGATCCTCAGAAGCTTAGCTGAAATTGGGTGGCGGAAGAGGGGTTGGTGGTTGGGAGGCTAGGATAGGGGAGGGCAGACTTATACGGTCTGTACCAGAGCCGATGATGGGAGGCGGGACTGGTGGTTGGGAGGCGGGAAATACTGCTGGGCAGACTTATACAGTCTGTACCAGAGCCGGTGATGGGAGGCGGGACTGGTGGTTGGGAGGCGGGAAATACTGCTGGGCAGACTTATACGATCTGTGCCCTGAAAAGGACAGGTACAAATTCAAGGTAAGGTATACACATATGAGTTTGTCTTGGGCAGACTGGATGGACTGTGCGGGTCTTTTTCTGCCGTCATTTACTATGTTACTATGTATGTAAGTGAACCCTTCATTATTCTTTTTATCTATGTGAGGTCGCATGGATTTTCACAATGACATTGCAATGTATGGAATATCTATATATCTTGTCTATGATTGTTTGTTGTTGGGTTTATTTGTTTACCTGATTATACTTTTTGAAAATTTAATAAACATATTTGAACTTAAAAAAAAAAAAAAGAGGAGAGGGATTTTTATCACCCTCTTTTGGAATGGCCAACTGAAAGCCGACACTAGAGGGTAATCTCTGTTTCTTGGTATCTCTCTGTCCCGACCTTTCTCTGTCTCTTGATGTCTAGGTTGCTGTCTTATGATATGTTATGCAATTCTCCCTCTCAATGTCTCTTCTTCTTTTACTGCCTCTTGATGTCTTTCTGTTTCTCTTTTGGTATCTGTTTGAGTCCTCCTTTCTCGCTCTTTCTCATTATCTCTCTCTTGGTATCTTGCAGTCTTTCTCTTAATATCTCACTATCTCTGCTTCTCTCTCTCTCTCGCTCTCTTTTGCCATCTCTTGATATCTCCTGATATCTATCTCTCCTTTTCTTTCTCTTTCTTGCTGTCTCTTGGCAGTGGCGTTCCTTGCCTGGATGGCACCCGGGGCGGAGCGCCGATGCGCCCCCCCCCCGTATGCAGCACCCCCCCCCCCCCACTAAATTACACCTTCCCCCCCCTGGCGAAATGACACCCCCCCGGGTGCAAGCCGCTGGGGGGGGGGGGGGTGCTGCGGCGCACGCCTGGTCCAAGTTCGCTAAACTTCTTTGCTCGTTCGGTGCAGCTCCCTGTACCCCGGAACAGGAAGTAACCTGTTCCGGGGCAGAGGGAGCTGCAGCGAACGAGCAAAGAAGTTTAGCGAACTTGGAGCAGGCGCGTACCACGGCACCCCCCAGCGGCGTGCACCCGGGGCGCACCGCTCCCCCCCCCCCTTGGTACGCCACTGTCTCTTGATATCTGACTGTCTTTCCTTTTCTCTCTCTGTCTCTTGGTATCTCACTGTCTCCATTTTTCTCTCCCTTGCTGTCTTTTTCTCTCTCTCTTGCTATCTCACTTTCATTTTCTTTCTCTTTCTCACTGTCTTTCTGTATCTCTTGTCTCTCGCTGTCTCACCTTTTCTATCTCTTTCTTGCTCTCTCTCTCTCTTTGTCCTAGTACCTTGATCTTTCTCTGTGTTTTCTGACTGCAGATACACCTACGGGCAGCCTGTAAAAGGATCTGCACAGTTTTCTGTGTGTCAGACTGCTTACAAATATTACTGGAGCTCTGAAAATGTGCAAGATAAGTGCCAGGAATACACTGGTAAGGTGAGTCCGAGAGGGAGGGAAAAGATTAAAATAGAGAGAGAACAGACAGTGAAGGAATGAGTGGAGGGAAAAGAGAGATTATCAGACCAAGGGATCCCCGAAATGTAGTACTGAGGAGGGTCAGCTGAGAAGGGGGAGTGAGTGTGGGACCCCCTCCATTATAGCATTGAGGAGGGTCAGCTTGGGGGGGGGGGGAAGTGAGTGTGGGACCCCTGTACTTAAACACTAGGAAGGGTCAGTTTGGGAGTGACTGTGGGCAGTTGCGTACCAAGGGGGGGCGGTCCGCCCCGGGTGCACGCCGCTGGGGGGTGCCGCGGCGCGCGCCTGTCGGCTCCGAGTTCGCTAACTTCGCTCGTTCGCTGCAGCTCCCTCTGCTCCGGAACAGGTTACTTCCTGTTCCGGGACAGAGGGAGCTGCAGCGAACAAGCGAAGTTAGTGAACTGGGAGCCGACAGGCGTGCGCCGCGGCACCCCCCCCCCCCCCCAGCGGTGTGCACCCGGGGGGGGGGGGTCATTTTGCCGGGGGGGGAGGTGTCATTTCGCAGGGGGGGGTGCATCGGCGATCCGCCCTGGGTGTCATCCAGGCTAGGAACGCCACTGAGTGTGGGACCCCTGTACTTAAACACTCGGAAGGGTCAGTTTGGGAGTGAGTGTGGTACCCCTGCACTTTAACACTAGGGGGAGGGAGTGAGGATAAGCTATTTCGCATAGTTGGATGGGGCTTATCTCTCTCTTTGTACTTCAGAAGGGTAACTAACACTCCCCCTTCCCCCTCCGACCTTCTGCTTCTCTCTTATAGACAGATGTGAACGGCTGTCTCTCTGTTACTGTGCCCACCTCAGCCTTCAACCTCACCAGTTACAGTTACCAGAGTACTCTTCAAGCCCAGGGGTTTTTGGTGGAGGACGGCACAGGTAGAGTGATTTTCAGTATGGGGGAAGGGAACAGAATTTTACCTGATGACTCATAGTTCGATTTCAGCATATTTCAGAGCCCCATCAGGGAGGAAGAACAGGGGCGCTGAACCTGTGGGAGGGGACCTGTCTAGAGATGGACTGACGTGAAATATCAACACTATATCAATGTCACTACATGTTGTTAAAACCCCAGAATGAGCAGAACAACAGGAAAGTTAGTGTTTTTCATTTGCCGATAATACTACATACTCTTTTCCTCTTAGTGAACTCCTTCACTCAACGTGTAGTTAAACTCTGGAATTTGTTGCCAGAGATTGTAGTAAAGGCGGTTAGCTTAGCGGGGTTTAAAAAGGGTCTGGACAGCTTCCTAAAGGAAAAGTCCATAGACCATTATTAAAATGTACTTTTTTGGGGATCTTGCCAGGTATTTGTGACCTGGATTGGCCACTGTTGGAAACAAGATGCTGGGCTTGATGGACCTTTGTTCTGTCCCAGCCTGGCAATACTTATGTACTTAACTCGTGTGTGTGTGTGTGCGTGTGTGAATAATGCACAAGTGTGAGTGCTATTGGGAAAGAGTGAACTATTGAAATGAAAAAAATCAGCCAAACGAAAACAATCGACATGAAATGAAAATGTTCTGACTGGTCAACCTAGAGCTGCCTCCTTGTCTTGCAGCTGTACAGATCAATGCCTCTGGAGCCTCCTGTTACATCTCAAATCAGCTCAGTATACTGGAGTTTCAGGATACGGGAAGCTATTTCAGCCAGGGCTCAGCGTATACTGGCAAGGTGAGGGAACCTTTGTCCATAACCCTGGCAAATGGGATCAATGATGTTTTCACAGACAGTCTGTGAGAGATGGTGCCTGCTGTCTGGCACTCTGCCACTCATTGTCATGGCGTGCTCAGTGCTGCATTGAAACACACCTCTCTCTCTCTCTCACCCTGCCCTCTGTCTGTATTGGCAAACTAAGGCCGGTGCTGGACAGGCTTTTACAGTCTGTGTCCCACAAATAGTAAAAGACAGGTGAAGCTTTGGCAGCTCAAGTGTTATAGGATCACGTGCTGTGGGTGAGGGTTCTGGGCAGCTCGGGGAGGGGGGGGAGAGGAGGGGAAGACATCTTGGCTGTCAGCAGTGCTGGGGGGGGGGGGGGGGGGGGGCTGAGATATGGTTATAACCAAGACTCCATCATGTTTAGTTGCCAATCCAGTTGGCATGGTGGAAACTTGGCAACCAGTGCTTAAGCACGGCTGGCTTGTGGCCTGTGCAGGTCCTTGTTCTTTCCTTTCTTTTTCAGGTTCTGAAAATGATCTTGGCCTTAAAAGTTGCACTTGTGTTTTTAAGTAACAAATGTGCAGCTGAATTTCAAAATGACTTCAGCTGAAAATTTCCCTCCCTCGGTGCAGACAAAGGACGTCAGCTTTTCCTTTACGGACTCTATCGGGTTTGGGTTTAAAGTCTCATCCAGATATTCCAGACGGAATTGCAATCTGTGGCCACCTCGATTTCAGACAGCTTTTTTAGTTCATGTATTTGACTTTTTTTCCCCCTTAGAACTAGGAGGATGTAAATCCCCCCTGAGAGATTCTCTTATGTTCAAGGTTGGGGAATTCTCTCACTTTCTGTCTTCCTTGTCCTCTTTTCCGTTCTGTGTTCAACTCTTTCTCCTTTGTTCTGCTTTACTTCTTCTGTCTTGGATGGTGTCTGTTTTCCTTGTGAGGAGGTGAAACCAGTTTGGGTCTGGGATCTTAGAAATCTCGGTTGTCTCTCTTTCTTCTCTTCCCCAGCTAAAACTTAAGGATGCCAAAGGAGCCCCTTTGCCCAGTATGAGAGTGACCTTCAATGTATGGGCCAACTCAAATCAGCTAAAGACTGAATATATCACAGATGCCAATGGAGAGGTTTCCTTCCAGCTGGACACATCCTCCTGGAATGCAAGCTACGTCTCCCTGCAGGTCACGTAAACAGCTTGCAGTGTTGGTGTGAGAAGTGGGATCTGCATTGTTGGTCTTCTTTTAAGCTGTGTTTTTACGTATATATCATTCTCTTTCTCAGGTTCAGGAATTTCTTGCCCTGAGATTTTGCGTGTGTGCAGTCAGGATTATAGGTTATGAAGGGTGATTTTATCACTTAGATGCACATTTTGCCATTAGAAAGTAGATAAAATACACCTATGTAAGGGGCCCAGCGGTGACCTCAGCATGTGGGTTTGCCTCCTTTACCACAGCGGGATTTTCTTTTTTTTTTTTTTTTAAAGGAAATAGCTGTGCAGTAAGTACATATTTGCCATGCAGCCATTTCCTGGGGGAGCCCGAAGCAGGCAGTAAAGGCTCCCCCGCTAGCCTGGTGGTAAGCGGGCAGCATGCGGCACTGCGGTAAAACAAAATATGTCTGCTTGCACCGGAAATGGCAGATGCTGGGGGAGCCACTACTGCCAACTTCCACGCTGGGCTGCTGGTTGTGCCAGATCGATGCACCCAAGGCTACAATAGCTGTACCCCGCAGCATTGTAAAAAAAAAGACCCTAATAAATAGCGTACCTGAACATGGCCACGTGAATTTATCTTGCTCTGATATCGGAGCGTCTGTAGGCACGTGTGTGCTGGTAAGAATCGGAGCTTCATTGAGCTTTCTACAGCTTAAGTAGCATTTCAATGCCGGGCTGAGTCCGACCTTCAGCATTCAATACCCAGTTTATGCAGCGCCGGCTAACAGGTGACCGGTTAAGTCGATATTCAGAACTTAACTGGCCAGGGGTAGCCACATAAAGATAGCACTGTGATGTCTACAGTTACCCTGGCCGGTGAAGTGCCGACTGACTGCACCCCCAGGATGCCTCCAAAATAGTCGTCTTTCACTTAGGTGCTAATTGCTCATTTTCAGTGATGAAAAACCAGTTAAGCGCTGCTGAGAATTAGTGGGTAGCCCCGAAAAGCAATTTCTGGCCCATTTTTGAGTATCAAACAGAGGGTTTCAAATTATGCAGATGTGCTCTTTTAGGAGAAGTCACTGCTGGACATATGGAGGAGCAGATATTCAGACCGTGGGAGGTAGCCAGACCGTTTCTGGCGACTGCTCTAGTTTTGGCTGGTTCCAACTTAACCGGCAGATCTGGTATTGAGCACTGACCGCCTAAGTTACTACTGCTACTACTACTTAACATTTCTAAAGCGCTACCAGGGTTACGCAGCACTGTACAATTCAACATAGAGGGACGGTCCCTGCTCAAGGAGCTTACAATCTAAGAGACAAGTGAACGGTCAGTCCGATAAGTTGAAAACAGCCAGACAGGGTCTGGCACTGAATTATCAGACTCTAGTTTAGCCAGTGTTTAAAGAAAGGCTGAGCCCCTGATAAGCTGTAAATCCAGTGCCTGAAACGCCCCAAATTCTTCCCGCTTTTTAAATGTAGGTGTAAAACAACTTTATACATCCAAACTGATCAGTTCAAGAGAGTCAGTGACGATACACCTTGCATAAGTGTTTTTGAATATCGACCCCCCCCTGATTCCCAGCAAAGAACCCTTCTAAAACTACTGAGAATGCGAACGATTGCAAGGTTCTGGTGCTGTCCGGGATCGTGTCCTCACTTTGCTTGGCTTGGCCTCCATCACGGGCAGAAGTAAAGAAATGGGGTCTGTGTGTTTTTCAGGCCCAAGACAAGCGCGGAGAGAACTATTCCTACCAGTGGAACACGGTCACCCCCTATTATGGGTCAGCCTATGCCTCCACACAGAAGTTCTACGCCACCAGTAACAGCTCCCTCTCGATACATGCTGTGGACGGGAAAGTAGCCTGTGGGCAGAACGTGGAGGTGACAGTACAATACGACATCAACGAAAACGATGTCTCCCCAGGGGCCACATCTGTGGACTTTATCTTCTTGGTAAGCAGTGGCTGGGGAACTGGGTCTGCACAAGTATCTGGTCCCAGGGGTGTGAGGGGAGATCCGGCCTAGAGGGAAAAGAATCCAGTCCCAGGCTTTCTCTGACACAGTTCCTGAGGTGGGGTGTGAGGGGAGATCCGGCCTAGAGGGAAAAGAATCCAGTTCCAGGCTTTCTCTGACATAGTTCCTGAGTGGGAAGATCCAGCCAGAAGGAGAAGAATCCGGTCCCAGGCTTTCTCTGACACAGTTCCAGAGGTGGGGTGTGAGGGGAGATCCGGCCTAGAGGGAAAAGAATCCAGTTTCAGGCTTTCTCTGACATAGTTCCTGAGTGGGAAGATCCAGCCAGAAGGAGAAGAATCCGGTCCCAGGCTTTCTCTGACACAGTTCCTGAGGTGGGGTGTGAGGGGAGATCCAGCCCAAAGGGAGAGGGAATCCGGTCCCAGGCTTTCTCTGACACAGTTCCAGAGGTGGGGTGTGAGGGGAGATCCAGCCCAGAGGGAGAGGGAATCCGGTCCCAGGCTTTCTCTGACACAGTTCCAGAGGTGGGGTGTGAGGGGAGATCCAGCCCAGAGGGAGAGGGAATCCGGTCCCAGGCTTTCTCTGACACAGTTCCTGAGGTGGGGTGTATGGGGAGATCCGGCCTAGAGGGCAAAGAATCCGGTCCCAGGCTTTCTCTGACATAGTTCCTCAGGTGGGAAGATCCAGCCAGAAGGAGAAGAATCCGGTCCCAGGCTTTCTCTGACACAGTTCCTGAGGAGGGGTGTGAGGGGAGATCCAGCCTAGAGGGAGGAGAATCCAGTCCCGGGCTTTCTCTGACACAGTTCCTGAGGAGGGGTGTGGAGGTAGATCCGTTCCAGAGGGAGCAGGAATTCATTCCTGGGTTTTGCCTTTCACTATCTCAGTGGCAGTATCTGGCCTCTGAATGTCTCTTCTCCCACCCCCTTCAATCTCTTTCTCAGGTAATATCCAAAAGTCTCTTGAACTTCAGCTTTTCGAAAACTGTACCGCTCTACAATGAAAACGGGAAACGTAAGTCAAAAGTTTTGAGCTTTTGTGAGCATGTGGAGGAAATGGACAGATGGGATGAGGCACTTTAAATCCCCCAACCCAGTTCTGTTTTCATTAGTGACATTACAGATGTCAGAAGTGGTGAGAAATCAGTGACTCGTGTGGTCAGAGGGGAATTCAGAGCTTTATGTCCCCCGTATTAAAGGAATTACATTAGCTAGCTTATATGATATATAAATTGTTGTAAATTGATTGATTATTTGGATTTTCCATCATCTTTTTCCTCGGCTAGGTCAGATCATAGTTTGAAATTAAATTATCCATCTTTTAAGGGTATTCGAAAGAAATCCATATTAGAGGTGTCCTTTTTATAGCATGAACAGGGTCCCTCTGGAAATCTGGAGAATTCCACTGTACTATGCTTTTCGAAAAGTGTTAAAGATATTTGATAGTGATGATGAATGACGCATTTTAGTTTCAAGTTTCTAGAGGTTCTTATTGTAATTCTTCTGAATGAAGGAATCCTTTGTAATCCTCTTAAAATGTACTTTGAACTTAGTGGAATATAAGAATCATGTACTATAGTACATTAACAACGCCCTCACTGTAAGCCTTTGTAAACGTAGGGTGTAGCAGTCTGTGCTTCTGATGCCTGATTCCCTTATGCAGGTCTCCATGGTTCCTTCACGCAGTCTTTCTCTGTTGCTGATCTCTCGCCCTCCTTCCGAGCACTGGTTTACTTCTTGGATAACAGAGGGTCAGTGGCAGTGGACATAGTCCGTGCCTCTGTCTCCAGCTGCTTTAAAAACATGGTAACTCCTCACCCTTGAGGGGAAGAGGTGGGATAAAATGATGATCTCTCTTTTTTTCCCCTCTTTCTGCATCTGGCTGTCTTCTGGGGTTTTCTCACTGTTTCAGGGTCTCTCTCCATCTATCCGTGTCTCTTACTTCTGTGTACCTCCCTCCAGCTCCCATAATACCTGCTCTCTGTTTCCAGGTTCAGGTAACTTTCTCAGAGAAGCAGTCTCTCCCAGGCTCTGAGGTCAATCTGCAGCTGAATGCAACCCCAGGGTCTCTTTGTGCTGTCCATGCTGTGGATAAGAGCATCCTGCTGCTGAGACCAGAGACTGAACTGACTGCAGACTATGTGAGTGTCCTAAATGCTGAATCTGGACTCTTGAGAGGAGGGAGGGGGAAAGCAGGGGCAAGAACCAGAGATACAGCAGCTTCTGAGGGGACAGAGAGAGAGGCAGAAGGGGAAAAGGAGGGGCAACAACCAGAGGTACAGGAACTGCTGAGGGAGAAAACAGGAGCAGGAGGGAAAAAGTACTGACAATAACATGGGCAGCCCTGGCCTATCCTTAGCCCCTGCAGGTTCTGCTTCTTACCCATCCCAACCGCCTCAACAGGCAGCGGGTGGGTTTCCAGGAGAAAAGATTAGTCACACAATGGTCCTGATGGCCATCTGGTACCTCTGATCTGAACATCACGTAGTCCCGCCATGCTAACCAGAAAGGCCCATGGTTACATTTGCCAGGTGAGGGGGGGGGGTTAGTACTAGCCATGAAGCAAGATGGCCCCGCCCTGCACCAACTCAAGCGTGAGCAGTCCGTTGTCCTAGGGGTCCACCGACGTGCGAACAGGGCACCCCTCTGAAGCAATCTCCTTCTCTTAAGCCATGGATTTCCTTTCTGGCTCAGGTACCCCCACCATTTGCCCCAGGCTCCCCCACTACCAGCTGCTGCCTAATGTGCTGTGCTTGGAACTGTTTACCTCTTTCTTGCACCTCAAGCTGCCAGTTACCCTAAATGCCTTTCCAAGACATCTTGTAGGTCATTGTCAAAGAGATTGTTACAGCTGCATGCCATCTTTCCAGTACAGACCCCCGCTCTCGGAGTCTCCCCACTCGTGCGAGCCTCCCATCCTGTGAATCCATACTCCCAGCTGTCTGTTTACCTTCTTCCTTCCCCGCCCCCCCCCCCCCCCCCCCCAATATCTTCAGGTGCATGCATCACCGACAAGGGAAAATGTCGGACCACATCAGATGCGTACCTTGAAATACTGATGTGATCTCTGCGAGATCCTGCTTGGCAGAGCGCATGAGCTGGACACAAGACCTAATCCCTGAGATCATTGCCCCCGAGGTGGATAATGATGGCCCTAGGTCGTTCTCTCTCCTTCCAGTGCTTTCTGAGGAGAGGAAGTAGCCAGGACCACTGCCCTTCACCTCGAAAAATCCCTGCCTGTGGCCACTCCACACAGACTGTAAGGCTGGTGCGTATGCAGAATGAGGCCAGCAGGCGGGAAGAGAGAACGCTTTTGATCACACCGTGAGTCAGGGGCTGGGGAGAGGAAAAGAAGAGAGAGAGGAAAGGGAGCCATATCACCAAGATGAAGGAGGGGACGTGATGGAGACACACGAGTGCCCTGCATTCTGCCTGTGTCCTAACTGCAGCGTATGGGGCACGGAACCCGTGCTGCAGCATGTGCGGAGCTGCACCGAGCGGGACCGTGGGCCGTCCCACCATGCATTCACGGTCAGCCACCACTCCCCCCAAGAACCCTATCCCGCACTCAGTGCCTAGGATGAGCCCCACCCTGGCCCTGCATGCAGGATGTGTGGTCCAAGGCCCTCCCACGTGGGAAGACAGCACTGGGAGATGTATGCGCAGGAAGTAGTCTAGTAGCGCTATAGAAATGTTTAATAGTAGTAGTAGAAGCATCCTACACCCAACCCAACCCATGGTCAGTGAGGCAGAAGTTGCGGCTGACAGCAGTCCTGGGCATGCTGAACCACATGCAATGGGAAGCCGACATTTCTCCGATTCACCGGCAATGTGTAATGGCGGCAGCCAGCCAGTCGACCGGGACCGGGAGACCAAACGGCAGTGCAGGGAATGCAGCTGTTGTTGCGAGAGAATGGAGGAGTTCCCTACCTCGGGCCTACCACGGCATCGGGGTCCTCGACGCACCCTGGGAGGCTCTCTCACGCCACCACGCCTAGGCAGAGAGAGGGTGCTGGCCTCATGGATGCGGCTTATAAGTGCCACCCGTTGGCACTCTTTCCCAAAGTCGCATCCTCACAGCTCCCACATTTGTTGGGGAGCTGCGCGCGTCATGGGGGCAGGGCTAGGGGCATGGCTCTAGGTTATCCCTGGCTGCGGGGCACCCTGGCCCGTGGCCTCCCCATAACCAGAAATACAGGTACTGCTGAGGGGAGAGAGAGAGGGGCAGAAGGGAGAAAGCAGGGGCAATAACCAGAGATACAGGACCTGCTGAGGGGAGAGAGAGAGGGGCAGGAGGGGAAAACAGGAGCAATAACCAGAGATACAGGAACTGCTGAGGGGAGAGAGAGGGGCAGGAGGGGAAAAACAGGAGCAATAACCAGAGATACAGGAACTGCTGAGGGGAGAGAGAGAGGGGCAGGAGGGGAAAAACAGGAGCAATAACCAGAGATACAGGAACTGCTGAGGGGAGAGAGAGAGGGGCAGGAGGGGAATAACAGGGGCAATAACCAGAGATACAGGAACTGCTGAGAGGAGAGAGAGAGGGGCAGGAGGGGAAAAACAGGAGCAATAACCAGAGATACAGGAACTGCTGAGGGGAGAGAGAGAGGGGCAGGAGGGGAAAACAGGAGCAATAACCAGAGATACAGGAACTGCTGAGGGGAGAGAGAGAGGGGCAGGAGGGGAAAAGCAGGGGCAATAACCAGAGATACAGGAACTGCTGAGGGGAGAGAGAGAGGGGCAGGAGGGGAAAACAGGAGCAATAACCAGAGATACAGGAACTGCTGAGGGGAGAGAGAGAGGGGCAGGAGGGGAATAACAGGGGCAATAACCAGAGATACAGGAACTGCTGAGAGGAGAGAGAGAGGGGCAGGAGGGGAAAAACAGGAGCAATAACCAGAGATACAGGAACTGCTGAGGGGGGGGAGAGAGAGAGGCAGGAGGGGAAAACAGGAGCAATAACCAGAGATACAGGAACTGCTGAGGGGGGAGAGAGAGGGGCAGGAGGGGAAAAGCAGGGGCAATAACCAGAGATACAGGAACTGCTGAGGGGAGAGAGAGAGGGGCAGGAGGGGAAAAACAGGAGCAATAACCAGAGATACAGGAACTGCTGAGGGGAGAGAGAGAGGGGCAGGAGGGGAATAACAGGGGCAATAACCAGAGATACAGGAACTGCTGAGAGGAGAGAGAGAGGGGCAGGAGGGGAAAAACAGGAGCAATAACCAGAGATACAGGAACTGCTGAGGGGAGAGAGAGAGGGGCAGGAGGGGAAAACAGGAGCAATAACCAGAGATACAGGAACTGCTGAGGGGAGAGAGAGAGGGGCAGGAGGGGAAAAGCAGGGGCAATAACCAGAGATACAGGAACTGCTGAGGGGAGAGAGAGAGGGGCAGGAGGGGAAAACAGGAGCAATAACCAGAGATACAGGAACTGCTGAGGGGAGAGAGAGAGGGGCAGGAGGGGAATAACAGGGGCAATAACCAGAGATACAGGAACTGCTGAGAGGAGAGAGAGAGGGGCAGGAGGGGAAAAACAGGAGCAATAACCAGAGATACAGGAACTGCTGAGGGGGAGAGAGAGAGAGGCAGGAGGGGAAAACAGGAGCAATAACCAGAGATACAGGAACTGCTGAGGGGGGAGAGAGAGGGGCAGGAGGGGAAAAGCAGGGGCAATAACCAGAGATACAGGAACTGCTGAGGGGAGAGAGAGAGGGGCAGGAGGGGAAAAACAGGAGCAATAACCAGAGATACAGGAACTGCTGAGGGGGGGAGAGAGAGAGGCAGGAGGGGAAAACAGGAGCAATAACCAGAGATACAGGAACTGCTGAGAGGGTCAATAATCACTGGTGATATTACATGTAAAGCAAGTTAGAACATTTTTACTGTATCACATCAGAACAGGAGCTGGGGTTTGATATTTTCCAGTTTGGTTGCTGAGATTTTTTTTTTTTGTATATATCTTTTACTTCCTCAGATCTATAACATGCTCGTGTCCTATGACTATGGACAATACCCCTGGAATGCCGATGACCCCAACCCCTGTTTAGGGACCACCACAAGTTCCCCGGTCTCAGACTCCACTACCACCACAAGATCCCCGGACACAGACTCCACTAACACCACAAGTTCCCCGGACACAGACTCCGCTACCACCACAACATCCCTGGCCACAGAGACCACTTCAAATGATTATTATGGCTGGGGATGGGACTGGTATCGTCCTTCTCCCTATACCGTTTACAAACGGGATCCTCGCAGCGTGTTCAAGGTGAGTGAACCAGCGTCAGGGCAGCCTGTGTGGGCAAAGCCCAGGACACAAAGTGGCTTCATGTGACACATGTGACTTCCTAGACCGTAGTTGCTTCTCGATATGACTGAACAGAAATCAACAGAAAATCAATGAACTCGTGAAACCTTTTCACTGGAACAACGTAAAATATTTCTGGATAGTTTTCCTGAATTAACACTTGTTTGTTCTAAACTGAATCAAGAAAACCTGAGATTTTACCAGAAGACAGACGTGAATGATGATAAGCTTTCTGCTAATAGTCTGAAGGCAGAGGTGGGATGGGGGTGGGGGGGAGGTTGATGGGTGATTGCAGAGTTTTATGGATTATAATGAGACATGACAGGAGACTGTCTTTTCTGTCACACAGGACATGGGCATTAAAATTCTTGGCAACTGGGATTTGAAGGCACCGGTTGAATGCATTTATCCTAAACCTCAACCTTACTTCTATGAGAATATGATGTTTGCTGGTAGGTAGCCCCCCCCCCCCCAAAAAAAAAACCCTTGTATCTTATCTCCTTCACTGGTCCTACCCTTCCGTCCCCTGACCCTTGGTCCCTATTATTCCCTTCTCTTCCAATTGGTGCTTTTCATGTTTAAGATGCCGTCTGGCCGTCTGGTGGAAGATGATTGTTGTGCTAGATGAGATCAGTGTCGGGGCTCGTCCTGGGCACCTCAGTTAACAGGGGATGAGCCCCATTTCTAACAGCGTGTCGGTTATGGCAGGCTAAGTTTTCAGGTCCAGCTGTTTGAGACTGCAGGTGTTGGCTATTGGGTCAGAGGGGGTTTCAGGTGATGAGGGGGGTGGTGATAGCGGGAGCAAGGCTAAGAACACTTAGAAAAATTTTTAACTCACCCAGTCCTTGGCATCCTGCTGGAATCATGTCTTAGTGGGAAATTTATTCCGTTTGGGTTGGTTCTTCCCTTCACTATGAAAGGAGAACCAAGATATTACTTAAACAATTCACCTCCAAAGCCCAGTATCATTCCTGCTCCTCGGAGGTGACTCACCCACCGGTCTCTCCCCTAGACTAGTGGTTAATGCAGTGGACTGGGTTTGAGTCCCACTGCAGCTCCTTGTGACTTTGAGTAAGCCACTTAACCCTCCATTGCCCCAGGTACAAATAAATACCTGTATATACTATGTAAACCGCTTCAATTGTGACCACAGAAAGGTGGTATATCAAGTCCCTTTAACAAGATTCCATGCACAATGTCAAAGAGTAGCAACATTCCATGTAGAACCCCAAAGAATAGCAAGATTCCGGAATCCCAAAGAGTAAGGAGTGGAGGAGTAACCTAGTGGAATGTTGCTACTATATGAGATTCTGTTGCTGCTATTTGAGATTCTGTTGCTACTATTTGAGATTCTAGATGGAATGTGGCTAGTAGAGGAGTCGCCTAGTGGTTAGTCCAGTGGACTTTAATCCTGGGGAACTGGGCTTGATTTCCACTACAGCTCCTTGTGAGTCTGGGCAAGTCACTTAACCCTCCATTGCCCCAGGTACAAAATAAGGACCTGTATATACTATGTAAACCGCTTTGAATGTAATTGCAAAAGCAGAGAAAGGCAGTGTATCAAGTCCCATTAACAAGATTCCAGGCACAATGTCAAAGAGTAGCAACATTCCATGTAGAACCCAAAGAGTAGCAAGATTCCAGAATCCCAAAGAGTAAGGAGTGGAGGAGTAGCCTAGTGGAATGTTGCTACTATATGAGATTCTGTTGCTCCTATTTGAGATTCTACATGGAATGTTGCTACTATTTGAGATTCTGTTGCTACTGAGATTCTACATGAAATGTTGCTACTATTTGAGATTCTGTTGCTACTATTTGAGATTCTACATGGAATGTTGCTAGTAGAGGAGTAGCCTAGTGGTTAGTAAAGTGGACTTTAATCCTGGGGAACTGGGCTTGATTCCCACTACAGCTCCTTATGACTTTGGACAAGTCACTTAACCCTCCATTGCCCCAGGTACAAAATAAGGACCTGTATATACTATGTAAACCGCTTTGAATGTAGTTGCAAAAATCACAGAAAGGCAGTGTATCAAGTCCCATTTCCCTCCCTTTTCTGTTTTTCCAGTGTTAATAATTTGGTTTTGTTTATTTCTGCTGTTTGTAGAGTCTTTGTCACAGCACCAGGAGTACCTGAGCTAAACGTTTAGTTCTAAAACAGGACCTTTAGATCTGGGCTCTAATATCCACTGGGGGGGGGGGGGGGGGATGATTAGGGTTTTTTCTTTACTTTGGTACATCAAGGGCTCCTAGCTCTGCCTAGTCATCTATTCATTATATATGAGAATTATTTACTCTAATTTACAGTTGGGAAGTGCTGTATTATATATTAATAAATTTACTAAATGAAGCTGTGGCCAGTTTGACTTTGCTAAGTTTCAGTAAAACATTAATATCAGTTTGCATTTGCACAGTGAAAAAAAATCTGCAATGGTCACCCTATAGAAATGGGGGAGGTCTTATATCCCCTGATACCTAAATGGAGCACTTGACACACTCCGAGTTCCTATTTTTGCTTTGTTGTGTGTATGTTTTACATTGACTCAGATGTAACTTTTTTCCCTATATTTCTCTGACGGGATTATTGCATAATCCTATCAAGAGGCAAGCAGAGCTCCGAAGTCTCGGTGCATAGTTGAGACGATGGTGAAAAGATGAGGGATTTAGATTCGATAGGAACTGGGCGACATTCTGGGAAAGGGGGAGACTGTTCCAAAAAGATGGACTCCACTTTAACCGGGATGGAGCTCAGGCTGCTGGCGCTAATATTTAAAAAAGCGATAGAGCCGCTTCTAAACTAAAAAGGGGGGGTAAACAAACTTGTAATGATAGAGTGGAGCAATTTGGAGGGGAGGGGGAGGTTGCGCTATATGTTAAAGATGGAATTGCGTCAAACAAAATAAACATGACCCAGATAACAGCGTGAAATCCTTATGGATAGAAATTCCGTGTGTGAAGGGAGGGACAGAATGAACAGACAGATGGAGAAATGTTTACGGAAATTAGGAAAGCTGGGAAATTGGGGAACGCTATAATAATGGTGATTTCAATTACCACAAATGTAAAGAATCTGTAGAATTCAAATCACACATACAAAATAATCACTTCTACAATAATGTTCTGTATCAGAAGAATTGCCAGAAAACATCTCTACTATAATAAAACGCACCTGCAACGTTCTGAAGCTGACTCCGTGGCTTCACTGAAGAGAAGGGTTCGTAAGGTTCATCAGATTCATCAGTCTGTCACCATCTCTCTCGGCCCCGCGAGGGCCTGCACTGAAAAACTCACTTGCCTAATGTATTCATGGTGGATCTCTCTATAAGACGCTACATTGAGTTGAAGAAGTTGTACAGATCAGAGACCTCTACATGGGGTACTTGGGACTAAATATTGTGCCAGATAGAAGGTTTCATCAGAAATATGAATTTGAAATACTAATAACAGCAATTTATATGTAACCTGTAATGCCACGTAGCTCATTGCTCCATGGTAAATATCCACATATCCTATATAATAAAATGCACCTCCAACGTTCTGAAGCTGACTCCGTGGCAGTAAAGCCTGAAGCATTTGTGCTCGCAGAAAGGATACATCCATCTCATGAATTGACGTCACATACTTCCGGGTATGCCAGACGCAAAAGCTGACCAATCAGAGGTGGGAGGGAAGATGCACAGCGGCGAATAGATCAAACGTTCAGTGGGCCTGCACGCTGGGCTGTGCACAGCAGCGGAGGTTGGCCAGTTGGCGGAGGGCCAGAGACTTGGCCGGTATCGTTAGGGGCAGGGGAGAAAGGAGAATTGCTGGGTGGCTGGAGGGGAGTCAGGGGAGAGAGGAGCATCGCTGGGTGGCTAGAGGGGGGCAGAGCAGAGAGGAGAATCACTGGGTGGCTGGAAGGGGGGGCAGGGGAGACAGGAGATTCGCTGGGTGGCTGGAAGGGGGGGCAAGGGAGAGAAGAGCATCGGTGGGTGGCTGGAAGGGGGGCAAGGGAAAAAGGAGAACCACTGGGTGGCTGGAGGGGGGGGGGGGCAGAGGACAAAGGACAATTGCTGGGTGGCTGGAGGGGAGAGAGGACAATCGCTGAGTGGCTGGAGGGGGCAGGGGAGAGAGGAGAATCACTGGGTGGCTGGAGGGGGGGCAGGGGACAGAGGAGAATCACTGGGTGGCTGGAGGGGGGCAGGGGACAGAGGGGAATCACTGGGTGGCTGGAGGGGGAGCAGGGGACAGAGGAGACTCGCTGGGTGGCGGGAGGGGGGCAGGGGAGAGAAGCGCATCGCTGGGTGGATAAGGGGTGGGCCAAGGAAAAAGGATAATCGCTGGGTGGCTGGAGGGGGAGGCAGGGGAAACAGGAGAATCACTGGGTGGCTGGAGGGGGGCAGGGGACAGAGGGGAATCACTGGGTGGCTGGAGGGGGAGCAGGGGACAGAGGAGACTCGCTGGGTGGCGGGAGGGGGCAGGGGAGAGAGGAGAATCACTGGGTGGATAAGGGGTGGGCCAAGGAAAAAGGAGAATCACTGGGTGGCTGGAGGGGGGCAGGGGACAGAGGAGAATCACTGGGTGGCTGGAGGGGGCAGGGGAGAGAGGAGAATCACTGGGTGGCTGGAGGGGGGGCAGGGGACAGAGGAGAATCACTGGGTGGCTGGAGGGGGGCAGGGGACAGAGCAGACACACTCGCACCCAGCAGTCTCACTCTCTCTCTGTCACACACACACACTCGCACATTCACTCTCTCTCTCTCACACACACACACACAGAGTCACTCTCACACACACTCTCTCAAACACACACTCCGACAAAAACCTTGCTAGCGCCTGTTTCATTTGTGTCAGAAACAGGCCTGATTTACTAGTATTTTATAAACCGGTTCTTTCAGCTCTGCTATCAGCGTATATATTAATCATTCCATCCTCTTATGATCATTCACATGATGTCTTATTTTAGTTACTTACAGTTAATTATTGAGAACTCCTGAGGAAGGCTTGTTTTGCCAAAACACGGTCCATGTAGGGTCCATCTATAAAGCAAATCTTTTCACAAGTTGAAACTGTATCTCCATTGGCTACTATATGTTCGTGAATAAGGTCCTTTCAGTTGACATCCTGGGACATTTTCTGTGGTCACTATTTGAGATTCCTCCAGGTACTGGTGACCTGGACTGGCCACTGTTGGCAACACGATACTGGGCTGGATGGACCATTGGCCTGACCCAGTACGACTATTCATATGTTCTTAAATAATTTTTGTCAACTGTTTTCCAGGGGAAGCTCCAATGTCAACAGCAGCTGCAACAGCAATGGTAGATGAGACTCAAGCTGCGGATGGAGGTTATGCCAAATCGACATCGCAACCGAAAGAGCAGACCCGGAGCAACTTCCCTGAAACATTCATCTTTGACTTATTTCCTGTGGGGTAAAATCATTTTTGCTGTTTCATGTTTACAGTTTCAAATGTGGATGTAAGGCTCTGCAGAGTACCAGGAAGGCTACATTAGATACAGAGGAGGACAGTGTCCCCTGCACTGAGAGATCCTGCAGGAACCCCCAGAAACCTACATTAGATACAGAAGTGGACAGTGTCCCCTGCACTGAGAGATCCTGCAGGAACCCCCAGAAACCTGCAATAGATACAGAGGTGTCCCCTGCACTGGGAGATCCTGCAGGAACCCCCAGAAAGCTGCATTAGATACAGAGAAGAACACTGTCCCCTGCACTGAGCGATCCTGCAAGAGCCCCCAGAAACCTGCATTAGATACAGAGATGGAAAGTGTCCCCTGCACGGATCCTGCAGGAGCCCCCAGAAACCTGCATTAGATACAGAGGAGGACAGTGTCCCCTGCACTGAGAGATCCTTCAGGAACACCCAGAAACCTGCATTAGATACAGAGGAGGACAGTGTCCCCTGCACTGAGAGATCCTGCAGGAACCCCCAGAAACCTACATTAGATACAGAAGTGGACAGTGTCCCCTGCACTGAGAGATCCTGCAGGAACCCCCAGAAACCTGCAATAGATACAGAGAAGGTCAGTGTCCCCTGCACTGAGAGATCCTGCAGGAACCCCCAGAAACCTGCATTAGATACAAAAGAGGACAGTGTCCCCTGCACTGAGAGATCCTTCAGGAACCCCCAGAAACCTACATTAGATACAGAGGTGGACAGTGTCCCCTGCACTAGGAGATCCTTCAGGAACACCCAGAAACCTGCATTAGATACAGAGGAGGACAGTGTCCCCTGCACTGAGAGATCCTGCAGGAACCCCCAGAAACCTGCATTAGATACAGAGAAGGTCAGTGTCCCCTGCACTGAGAGATCCTTCAGGAACACACAGAAACCTGCATTAGATACAGAGGAGGACAGTGTCCCCTGCACTGAGAGATCCTTCAGGAACCCCCAGAAACCTACATTAGATACAGAAGTGGACAGTGTCCCCTGCACTGAGAGATCCTGCAGGAACCCCCAGAAACCTGCATTAGATACAGAGAAGGTCAGTGTCCCCTGCACTGAGAGATCCTGCAGGAACACCCAGAAACCTGCATTAGATACAGAGGAGGACATTGTCTACTTCTGTATCTAATGTAGGTTTCTGGGGGTTCCTGCAGGATCTCTCAGTGGAGGAGACAGTGTCCCCTGCACTGAGAGATCCTGCAGGAACCCCCAGAAACCTGCATTAGATACAGAGGAGGACAGTGTCCCCTGCACTAGGAGATCCTTCAGGAACACCCAGAAACCTACATTAGATACAGAAGTGGACAGTGTCCCCTGCACTAGGAGATCCTGCAGGAACCCCCAGAAACCTGCATTAGACACAGAGGTGGACAGTGTCCCCTGCACTGAGAGATCCTTCAGGAACACCCAGAAACCTGCATTAGATACAGAGGAGGACAGTGTCCCCTGCACTAGGAGATCCTTCAGGAACACCCAGAAACCTGCATTAGATACAGAGGAGGACAGTGTCCCCTGCACTAGGAGATCCTTCAGGAACACCCAGAAACCTGCATTAGATACAGAGGAGGACAGTGTCCCCTGCACTGAGAGATCCTGAAGGAACCCCCAGAAACCTACATTAGATACAGAGGAAGACAGTGTCACCTGCACTAGGAGATCCTTTAGGAACACCCAGAAACCTACATTAGATACAGAGGAGGACAGTGTCCCCTGCACTGAGAGATCCTTCAGGAACACCCAGAAACCTGCATTAGATACAAAGGAGGACAGTGTCCCCTGCACTGATCCTACAGGAACCCCCAGATACCTGCATTAGATACAGAGGTGGACAGTGTCCCCTGCACTGAGAAATCCTGCAGGAGCCCCCAGAAACCTACATTAGATACAGAGAAGGACAGTGTCCCCTGCACTGAGAGATCCTGCAGGACCCCCCAGAAACCTGCATTAGATACAAAGGAGGACAGTGTCCCCTGCACTGAGAGATCCTGCAGGAACCCCCAGAAACCTGCATTAGATACAGAGGAGGACAGTGTCCCCTGCACTGAGAGATCCTGCAGGAACCCCCAGAAACCTGCATTAGATACAGAGGAGGACAGTGTCCCCTGCACTGAGAGATCCTTCAGAAACCCCCAGAAACCTGCATTAGATACAGAGGAGGACAGTGTCCCCTGCACTGAGAGATCCTTCAGGAACCCCCAGAAACCTACATTAGATACAGAAGTGGACAGTGTCCCCTGCACTGAGAGATCCTGCAGGAACCCCCAGAAACCTGCATTAGATACAGAGAAGGTCAGTGTCCCCTGCACTGAGAGATCCTGCAGGAACACCCAGAAACCTGCATTAGATACAGAGGAAGACAGTGTCTCCTCCACTGAGAGATCCTGCAGGAACCCCCAGAAACCTGCATTAGATACAGAGAAGGTCAGTGTCCCCTGCACTGAGAGATCCTGCAGGAACCCCCCCCCCCCTCCCCGAAACCTGCATTAGTTACAGAGGTGGACAGTGTCCCCTGCACTGATCCTACAGGAACCCACAGAAACCTGCATTAGATACAAAGGAGGACAGTGTCCCCTGCACTGATCCTACAGGAACCCCCAGATACCTGCATTAGATACAGAGGTGGACAGTGTCCCCTGCACTGAGAAATCCTGCAGGAGCCCCCAGAAACCTACATTAGATACAGAGAAGGACAGTGTCCCCTGCACTGAGAGATCCTGCAGGAACCCCCAGAAACCTGCATTAGATACAGAGGAGGACAGTGTCCCCTGCACTGAGAGATCCTGCAGGAACCCCCAGAAACCTGCATTAGATACAGAGGAGGACAGTGTCCCCTGCACTGAGAGATCCTTCAGGAACCCCCAGAAACCTACATTAGATACAGAAGTGGACAGTGTCCCCTGCACTGAGAGATCCTGCAGGAACCCCCAGAAACCTGCATTAGATACAGAGAAGGTCAGTGTCCCCTGCACTGAGAGATCCTGCAGGAACACCCAGAAACCTGCATTAGATACAGAGAAGGTCAGTGTCCCCTGCACTGAGAGATCCTGCAGGAACACCCAGAAACCTGCATTAGATACAGAGAAGGTCAGTGTCCCCTGCACTGAGAGATCCTGCAGGAACCCCCAGAAACCTGCATTAGATACAGAGGAGGACAGTGTCCCCTGCACTGAGAGATCCTTCAGAAACCCCCAGAAACCTGCATTAGATACAGAGGAGGACAGTGTCCCCTGCACTGAGAGATCCTTCAGGAACCCCCAGAAACCTACATTAGATACAGAAGTGGACAGTGTCCCCTGCACTGAGAGATCCTGCAGGAACCCCCAGAAACCTGCATTAGATACAGAGAAGGTCAGTGTCCCCTGCACTGAGAGATCCTGCAGGAACACCCAGAAACCTGCATTAGATACAGAGGAAGACAGTGTCTCCTCCACTGAGAGATCCTGCAGGAACCCCCAGAAACCTGCATTAGATACAGAGAAGGTCAGTGTCCCCTGCACTGAGAGATCCTGCAGGAACCCCCCCCCCCCTCCCCGAAACCTGCATTAGTTACAGAGGTGGACAGTGTCCCCTGCACTGATCCTACAGGAACCCACAGAAACCTGCATTAGATACAGAGAAGGACAGTGTCCCCTGCACTGAGAGATCCTGCAGGAGCCCCCAGAAACCTACATTAGATACAGAGGAGGACAGTGTCCCCTGCACTGAGAGATCCTGCAGGACCCCCCAGAAACCTGCATTAGATACAAAGGAGGACAGTGTCCCCTGCACTGAGAGATCCTGCAGGAACCCCCAGAAACCTGCATTAGATACAGAGGAGGACAGTGTCCCCTGCACTGAGAGATCCTTCAGGAACCCCCAGAAACCTACATTAGATACAGAAGTGGACAGTGTCCCCTGCACTGAGAGATCCTGCAGGAACCCCCAGAAACCTGCATTAGATACAGAGAAGGACAGTGTCCCCTGCACTGAGAGATCCTGCAGGAACACCCAGAAACCTGCATTAGATACAGAGGAAGACAGTGTCTCCTCCACTGAGAGATCCTGCAGGAACCCCCAGAAACCTGCATTAGATACAGAGAAGGTCAGTGTCCCCTGCACTGAGAGATCCTGCAGGAACCCCCCCCCCCCTCCCCGAAACCTGCATTAGTTACAGAGGTGGACAGTGTCCCCTGCACTGATCCTACAGGAACCCACAGAAACCTGCATTAGATACAAAGGAGGACAGTGTCCCCTGCACTGATCCTACAGGAACCCCCAGATACCTGCATTAGATACAGAGGTGGACAGTGTCCCCTGCACTGAGAAATCCTGCAGGAGCCCCCAGAAACCTACATTAGATACAGAGAAGGACAGTGTCCCCTGCACTGAGAGATCCTGCAGGACCCCCCAGAAACCTGCATTAGATACAAAGGAGGACAGTGTCCCCTGCACTGAGAGATCCTGCAGGAACCCCCAGAAACCTGCATTAGATACAGAGGAGGACAGTGTCCCCTGCACTGAGAGATCCTTCAGGAACCCCCAGAAACCTACATTAGATACAGAAGTGGACAGTGTCCCCTGCACTGAGAGATCCTGCAGGAACCCCCAGAAACCTGCATTAGATACAGAGAAGGTCAGTGTCCCCTGCACTGAGAGATCCTGCAGGAACACCCAGAAACCTGCATTAGATACAGAGGAAGACAGTGTCTCCTCCACTGAGAGATCCTGCAGGAACCCCCAGAAACCTGCATTAGATACAGAGAAGGTCAGTGTCCCCTGCACTGAGAGATCCTGCAGGAACCCCCCCCCCCTCCCCGAAACCTGCATTAGTTACAGAGGTGGACAGTGTCCCCTGCACTGATCCTACAGGAACCCACAGAAACCTGCATTAGATACAAAGGAGGACAGTGTCCCCTGCACTGATCCTACAGGAACCCCCAGATACCTGCATTAGATACAGAGGTGGACAGTGTCCCCTGCACTGAGAAATCCTGCAGGAGCCCCCAGAAACCTGCATTAGATACAGAGGAGGACAGTGTCCCCTGCACTAGGAGATCCTTCAGGAACACCCAGAAACCTGCATTAGATACAGAGGAGGACAGTGTCCCCTGCACTGAGAGATCCTGAAGGAACCCCCAGAAACCTACATTAGATACAGAGGAAGACAGTGTCACCTGCACTAGGAGATCCTTTAGGAACACCCAGAAACCTACATTAGATACAGAGGAGGACAGTGTCCCCTGCACTGAGAGATCCTTCAGGAACACCCAGAAACCTGCATTAGATACAAAGGAGGACAGTGTCCCCTGCACTGATCCTACAGGAACCCCCAGATACCTGCATTAGATACAGAGGTGGACAGTGTCCCCTGCACTGAGAAATCCTGCAGGAGCCCCCAGAAACCTACATTAGATACAGAGAAGGACAGTGTCCCCTGCACTGAGAGATCCTGCAGGACCCCCCAGAAACCTGCATTAGATACAAAGGAGGACAGTGTCCCCTGCACTGAGAGATCCTGCAGGAACCCCCAGAAACCTGCATTAGATACAGAGGAGGACAGTGTCCCCTGCACTGAGAGATCCTGCAGGAACCCCCAGAAACCTGCATTAGATACAGAGGAGGACAGTGTCCCCTGCACTGAGAGATCCTTCAGAAACCCCCAGAAACCTGCATTAGATACAGAGGAGGACAGTGTCCCCTGCACTGAGAGATCCTTCAGGAACCCCCAGAAACCTACATTAGATACAGAAGTGGACAGTGTCCCCTGCACTGAGAGATCCTGCAGGAACCCCCAGAAACCTGCATTAGATACAGAGAAGGTCAGTGTCCCCTGCACTGAGAGATCCTGCAGGAACACCCAGAAACCTGCATTAGATACAGAGGAAGACAGTGTCTCCTCCACTGAGAGATCCTGCAGGAACCCCCAGAAACCTGCATTAGATACAGAGAAGGTCAGTGTCCCCTGCACTGAGAGATCCTGCAGAAACCCCCCCCCCCCCCCTCCCCGAAACCTGCATTAGTTACAGAGGTGGACAGTGTCCCCTGCACTGATCCTACAGGAACCCACAGAAACCTGCATTAGATACAAAGGAGGACAGTGTCCCCTGCACTGATCCTACAGGAACCCCCAGATACCTGCATTAGATACAGAGGTGGACAGTGTCCCCTGCACTGAGAAATCCTGCAGGAGCCCCCAGAAACCTACATTAGATACAGAGAAGGACAGTGTCCCCTGCACTGAGAGATCCTGCAGGACCCCCCAGAAACCTGCATTAGATACAAAGGAGGACAGTGTCCCCTGCACTGAGAGATCCTGCAGGAACCCCCAGAAACCTGCATTAGATACAGAGGAGGACAGTGTCCCCTGCACTGAGAGATCCTTCAGGAACCCCCAGAAACCTACATTAGATACAGAAGTGGACAGTGTCCCCTGCACTGAGAGATCCTGCAGGAACCCCCAGAAACCTGCATTAGATACAGAGAAGGTCAGTGTCCCCTGCACTGAGAGATCCTGCAGGAACACCCAGAAACCTGCATTAGATACAGAGAAGGTCAGTGTCCCCTGCACTGAGAGATCCTGCAGGAACACCCAGAAACCTGCATTAGATACAGAGAAGGTCAGTGTCCCCTGCACTGAGAGATCCTGCAGGAACCCCCAGAAACCTGCATTAGATACAGAGGAGGACAGTGTCCCCTGCACTGAGAGATCCTGCAGAAACCCCCAGAAACCTGCATTAGATACAGAGGAGGACAGTGTCCCCTGCACTGAGAGATCCTTCAGGAACCCCCAGAAACCTACATTAGATACAGAAGTGGACAGTGTCCCCTGCACTGAGAGATCCTGCAGGAACCCCCAGAAACCTGCATTAGATACAGAGAAGGTCAGTGTCCCCTGCACTGAGAGATCCTGCAGGAACACCCAGAAACCTGCATTAGATACAGAGGAAGACAGTGTCTCCTCCACTGAGAGATCCTGCAGGAACCCCCAGAAACCTGCATTAGATACAGAGAAGGTCAGTGTCCCCTGCACTGAGAGATCCTGCAGGAACCCCCCCCCCCCCCTCCCCGAAACCTGCATTAGTTACAGAGGTGGACAGTGTCCCCTGCACTGATCCTACAGGAACCCACAGAAACCTGCATTAGATACAGAGAAGGACAGTGTCCCCTGCACTGAGAGATCCTGCAGGAGCCCCCAGAAACCTACATTAGATACAGAGGAGGACAGTGTCCCCTGCACTGAGAGATCCTGCAGGACCCCCCAGAAACCTGCATTAGATACAGAGGAGGACAGTGTCCCCTGCACTGAGAGATCCTGCAGGAACCCCCAGAAACCTGCATTAGATACAGAGGAGGACAGTGTCCCCTGCACTGAGAGATCCTTCAGGAACCCCCAGAAACCTACATTAGATACAGAAGTGGACAGTGTCCCCTGCACTGAGAGATCCTGCAGGAACCCCCAGAAACCTGCATTAGATACAGAGAAGGTCAGTGTCCCCTGCACTGAGAGATCCTGCAGGAACACCCAGAAACCTGCATTAGATACAGAGGAAGACAGTGTCTCCTCCACTGAGAGATCCTGCAGGAACCCCCAGAAACCTGCATTAGATACAGAGAAGGTCAGTGTCCCCTGCACTGAGAGATCCTGCAGGAACCCCCCCCCCCCCTCCCCGAAACCTGCATTAGTTACAGAGGTGGACAGTGTCCCCTGCACTGATCCTACAGGAACCCACAGAAACCTGCATTAGATACAAAGGAGGACAGTGTCCCCTGCACTGATCCTACAGGAACCCCCAGATACCTGCATTAGATACAGAGGTGGACAGTGTCCCCTGCACTGAGAAATCCTGCAGGAGCCCCCAGAAACCTACATTAGATACAGAGAAGGACAGTGTCCCCTGCACTGAGAGATCCTGCAGGACCCCCCAGAAACCTGCATTAGATACAGAGGAGGACAGTGTCCCCTGCACTGAGAGATCCTGCAGGAACCCCCAGAAACCTGCATTAGATACAGAGGAGGACAGTGTCCCCTGCACTGAGAGATCCTTCAGGAACCCCCAGAAACCTACATTAGATACAGAAGTGGACAGTGTCCCCTGCACTGAGAGATCCTGCAGGAACCCCCAGAAACCTGCATTAGATACAGAGAAGGTCAGTGTCCCCTGCACTGAGAGATCCTGCAGGAACACCCAGAAACCTGCATTAGATACAGAGAAGGTCAGTGTCCCCTGCACTGAGAGATCCTGCAGGAACACCCAGAAACCTGCATTAGATACAGAGAAGGTCAGTGTCCCCTGCACTGAGAGATCCTGCAGGAACCCCCAGAAACCTGCATTAGATACAGAGGAGGACAGTGTCCCCTGCACTGAGAGATCCTTCAGAAACCCCCAGAAACCTGCATTAGATACAGAGGAGGACAGTGTCCCCTGCACTGAGAGATCCTTCAGGAACCCCCAGAAACCTACATTAGATACAGAAGTGGACAGTGTCCCCTGCACTGAGAGATCCTGCAGGAACCCCCAGAAACCTGCATTAGATACAGAGAAGGTCAGTGTCCCCTGCACTGAGAGATCCTGCAGGAACACCCAGAAACCTGCATTAGATACAGAGGAAGACAGTGTCTCCTCCACTGAGAGATCCTGCAGGAACCCCCAGAAACCTGCATTAGATACAGAGAAGGTCAGTGTCCCCTGCACTGAGAGATCCTGCAGGAACCCCCCCCCCTCCCCGAAACCTGCATTAGTTACAGAGGTGGACAGTGTCCCCTGCACTGATCCTACAGGAACCCACAGAAACCTGCATTAGATACAGAGAAGGACAGTGTCCCCTGCACTGAGAGATCCTGCAGGAGCCCCCAGAAACCTACATTAGATACAGAGGAGGACAGTGTCCCCTGCACTGAAAGATCCTGCAGGAACCCCCCCCCTCCTCCCCGAAACCTGCATTAGATACAGAGAAGGACAGTTTCCCCTGCACTGAGAGATCCTGCAGGACCCCCCAGAAACCTGCATTAGATACAGAGGAGGACAGTGTCCTCTGCACTGGGAGATCCTGCAGGAACCCCCCCCCCGAAACCTGCATTAGATATAGAGGTGGACAGTGTCCCCTGCACTGAGAGATCCTGCAGGAACCCCCCCCCCCCCCCCCCGAAACCTGCATTAGATATAGAGGTGGACAGTGTCCCCTGCACTGAGAGATCCTGCAGGAGCCCCCAGAAACCTACATTAGATACAGAGGAGGACAGTGTCCCCTGCACTGAGAGATCCTGCAGGAACCCCCCCCCCCCCCCCGAAACCTGCATTAGATACAGAGGTGGACAGTGTCCTCTGCACTGAGAGATCCTTCAGGAACACCCAGAAACCTGCATTAGATACAGAGGAGGACAGTGTCCTCTGCACTGGGAGATCCTGCAGGAACCCCCCCCCCCCCCCCCCGAAACCTGCATTAGATATAGAGGTGGACAGTGTCCCCTGCACTGAGAGATCCTGCAGGAACCCCCCCCCCCCCGAAACCTGCATTAGATATAGAGGTGGACAGTGTCCCCTGCACTGAGAGATCCTGCAGGAGCCCCCAGAAACCTACATTAGATACAGAGGAGGACAGTGTCCTCTGCACTGAAAGATCCTGCAGGAACCCCAAGAAACCTACATTAGATACACAGGAGGACAGGGACTTCTTAGCTTTTTCCTTGGTGTTTTTACTGCCTAGTTCCTCTGGTAATGAATTGGTTCCAGTCACAGTCCCTGACACCATCACAAATTGGGAGACGTCCATGTTCTGCACTTCGGATATCGGCTTTGGGCTGTCGTCACCCGTGACGCTCACAGCCTATAAACCCTTCTTTGTGGAATCGACAATACCATATTCCTTGGTCAGAGGGGAAAGCTGCCCTATAAAAATCACTGTCTTCAATTACCAGCTGAGCTACATGAAGGTAAGGAATGATACAAATCTTGGGGGGTCTCTGAGGGACGGGATGTGAACAGTGAGAATTCATAGTAGGGCAGCCAATGAAACTATGGAAAAAGTGGTACCACCCAATTTCCAGGAAGGTATTTGCTCCCTTCCCTCGTCTCCAACACACACCAATCTGCTGCCTCCCAAGGTCTGAGGTATGTGCTCTCCTCAAAATAGCCCACAGCATTACGTTTTGCTGTTTCTCACCTTTCCACCCACCACTGCTGCCTCATACACCAAAAAAGTGGTGATTGGGGTTACAGCGGTGGGACCAGCGAGAGGAGGGATGAGGGCAGACCTAGTAGCATTCCCAACCAGGGTGCCGCCTGTACTAGAGCCAGGTTCACTCACCTGTGGTCCACCCATCCCAGCCTCCTGAGCTAGTGCATGATGATGAGGAGGAGAATGTGACCACTTCATGCATGAACACAGGACATATGAGTGTCTCCCAAGCTTTCCATGTACAGCACCTGCTGGGGCTGACAGAGAGGAAGCATCTTTGTAGGAATGCTCCTTACTAAAGTAGGGAGAAGGACATTTGAACCAGGTTTACTGTAATACTTTAAGCCATTTATGACCTTCCTTACCGTCCCCTAGACAGCTACTCACTGCCTCCGCTCATTGAATGATCCCAACAGACTCATTCCTTCTCCCTCGTGGAATAGGTGGGAATCGGATCCAAGTAGTGTTTTCTTATACCTTTCCCTGTTTCTTTGGAATTCTTTGCCTACGTCCTTGAGGTCTGGATGTTTTTATCCCTACCAGATTGCTTTCGACACCGTCTGACATGTTAAATATCTCTTTTGACTGAGGTAGGAGGGAGCTTTGAGTAGGGAGGGTGGAAACCACGGTACAAAACTGCTGTATGTTTTTGATTTGGTCACTTGTATAATTGAGTTCTTTCCCCCCTTTTTATTCATTTTAGTCCTGTCCAGTAAACCGCTCTGATTTGTTTTTTTTAAAAAGAGCAGTATATTAAGTTTTAATGAAACGATAATATGATTCATGGCGCTTCCCATTTGGGTCTTCACTAGACTGTCGGCCCCACGGGGCAGACACTTTTCTCTTACGTAAGTCAGTGCAGTATTGGTGTGTTATGTCTAACAATGTAATAGATATGTGGAGTAAGAAGGGATAAAGGAAGACCAGAGGGAGAGGAGATTGAGGGGGTGTGGAGGTGTGAGAGGGGAAAGGTGGAAAACGGGGAGTTATAGAGCAAGGCGTGAAGGGGATGTGAAAGGGTGGAGTGGAGGGGAAGCTGAGACTGAAGGAGGTGTGAGTGGAAGGAAAGATAAGAGCGAGGGAGGTGTGAGATGGGAGAGGGCAGTGAGAGAGTGAGGGGTGGAGGAAATGGGCAGAGAGGAGGAGGAAGGTATGGAGGGGGTGCTGAGGGGGAGAGGAATGCCACAGTGTTATGCATTTCTCATTCTCTCCTCCCGCAGATCAAAGTGACTCTGGCTAAGTCTGCGGATTTCAGGGTTGAGGGGTGTGAGGACTGTTCTTATACCTCATGCATTGCTGCAGAGGAGACCATCACTACCACCTGGCTGATAACCCCCAACACACTGGGTAAGAACCCCACTCACCCCTCCCTGTGGCTTTCATTGGGGAGGGGAGAGGCATCACAAAAGCAGGAGGCATAGAACTGCCCTGTTTACCTGCAGAGATTATTCCTAAATTCCAACCCCCCCACCCACCCCTGGAAAGGGCTGTTTTCATGGTATGTAGTCCTGTGCTGTGTGAAGGTAAAGTTCACACTTTCATGCTGAAAACTGAAAATCTATTGACTGGCCCTTGTGTCTTTATGCACAAAACAAAACAGGTCCCCACCAAGCGCCCTCATACTGTTACCCGTCCCAAGAGAGGGCAGATAAAAAGCTTTCACATTTGAACTTGCCTGTTAGTAACAGGGAAGCATCGATATCATTTCCTAGGCTAAAAAAGCTTTTCACTGGTGGAAATGAAGGTTTGAAAGCCCCTCACCTTCTTTTCCCTTACATACATTTGCCTCTTTTCAAAGCACCTGCCCACTTTTCCCTCTGAAAATAGTGAGTGATGACACAAAGACCAGAGTGACCCATCCCATCCACCCAGTTGTGATTCCCAGATAGACATCAACCCCAGCTTCCCTCTTCCCTCTTGTATCTCCCTCCATAACTATCACGCACATCCTCAAAATTTACTGGTAGCCCATTTCAGGCTTTGTAACTTCCTCTAGGATTCTTAGAAGACCAACCCTAAATCCAACGTCCAGGTCCCCCTTCACATGTTGGCACCAAGCAATCTAACAATCCTGACGGCCAACAAAGCCATCAAAGCATCCGTCCTGCCCATGCTCATTGAATTTTGGGTTTTAATCATAGTGACCTTAACCAGCTTACCCATGTGCCTTCATGGAAGCCCAGGGCAACCATGTCACCGCTGTTTGAATCCTAACATTGGGGAGAACACCATGATGTGAGCGGAGACACCCTGCGTGTTTTTGTTTTCTCTTCTGAGGGATCATAGCTCATAGGCTGTATATGGACCCTCCTCACCCTCCTTAGTGATACAGGATCATATTTTTCACCTTTCTTTCCAGTTCCCCTGCATTCTAAAGCCTGATTTGTTGCCTATTTATCTTTTTTTTTCTTCTTTGATCAGGTGAGATTAATTTTACGGTGAGTGCTGAAGCACTGAGCACAACTGAGCAGTGTTACGGGCAGGAGACTGTGGTGCCAGAGGAAGGACAAAAGGACACGATTATCAAACCCCTGCTGGTGAAGGTGAGTCGGCGGCTTGGTTATTTGGAGCAGGAACAAGATGGGGCAGTAAGTGAGGGTCTCCCTTTCAGGTCCCTGAGGGGGTCCCTTTCCAATGACATGACCACCTGGTCAACCCCCCCCCCCCCCCCCCCCCCCCCCGTGATAATGTGTTTGCACAGAAGCATAAGCACCTATGCTGAAGATGGCTGCATTGCATACTTGTGACCCTCAACCCCTCCACAACCTTGCGTGCAGTGGATATTCATCTGACAGCCCCAAAGAGGGGAAAAAGCCAGCAGAAAAGAGGATATGATGACCTTGTACAGGATATTGCAAACTCTGAGGCCTTCCTAAATCCATCCAACCCCCTGAGCCATGTTGGGAGACAGACCCCCACAGCACTGTCTCCTTCTTTCCTGTCCCTGGATGACCTTGGATCTAAGAGCCTTTTCACACCTCCAAAGAAGCTTGGATCAGGAAGGGCCAAACCCCTCCTCTACACACAATTTTATACCCAAATAACTTCAGCCTCTTGGAGTTGGTTATTTGAATCGACACACCTGTCACTGCTAGCAGAACTATGAAGCCACAAACTTAAAAGGGGAATTTGGTGACCCTTTCATAAGCATGTGGGTAGGTTAAAGACATGCAGTGGTCGCCTCTCTGATGGGGGATAGGGTTTCAGGAATGGTGAAGGAAGGGGATCTTTGCTCTTCTTGGGGAAGTAAGATAACCAACTTTCCCACCACCCCTACAAAAAAGTCTCCTCCTCCATCGCTTCTTGCTCTCTTTCCATCAGCTTCTCTCTTTTTTCTGTAAAATCAAGACCCCTCGCACCTTTGCTTTCTCAACTTCCCATGCTCCTCAGAAGATGGTGTGAGGGCTGAATATGCTGTAGTGGGACCAGCAGTAACCCATTAAAAAGGAACTTGGGGAAATGGAAGAGGACGAAGCCACCATGGGTCTCAGCTGACCTAGTCCCTGGCCAGTTCTCCTTCAGAAGACGTCACTGCTGCTGGGTGGGAAAGTTTATAGTTTATTACATTTCTTATACCTCTTTACATAATGCAAAGAAAAGCTACGAGAATGGTAAGGGATTTGCGTTACAAGACGTATGAGGAGAGACTTGATGACCTGAACATGTATACTCTGGAAGAAAGGAGAAACAGGGGTGATATGATACAGACGTTCAAATATTTGAAAAGTATTAATCCGCAAACGAACCTTTTCCGGAGGTGCGAAGGCGGTAGAATGAGAGGACATGAAATGAGATTGAAGGGGGGCAGACTCAAGAAAAATGTCAGGAAGTATTTTTTCACGGAGAGAGTAGTGGATGCTTGGAATGGGGTAAAGATCTACCTCCCCATAAAGTATCCGGTAAGATATTCCGGAGATCTGGGGCTACAACACCTGTCTCCTCGTTCCCGATCAGTGTGCCTCTTTTAGTTCTAAAGAACATAAATTTTGCCTAGGAACATAGGGTTTTACCAATGTTGAAGCATTGGAGGAGTTTGCTCATAATACACTCTGTGTGTCAACATTAGAATTTGAAATTTAATTTGAAATTCAACCAGTAACGAACAATAATGAATATAAAGCAGGGTAACATGAAAACCCTTACCTACCCTACCCAATATCTGAATAGCAATATTTTGCGGAGTTTGACGTTTCTTTAAACCAATTTTGGGACGACCTAGTAATACTGTATTAATGTAATCTAAATGAGTCATAAATAATGTATGCATCAATGTCAAAAAAAGCTTTTTCATTCATATACCCACGAACAGCACTTACTTTTTGAAGTATCATATAACCACGTCTCACAACCATATTCACCTGTTGAGTAAAGCTCAAGCTAATAATCTAGCCAAACTCCCAGATATTTAAATGTTTCAACAACTGGGACTGTTTCCCCTAGTAATTGTACTGTTGTTGTTCGTGGTTGCTCTCGTTTACCAATAACCCAGCACACAACCATATTATGAGTCCCCAACCATCGAACTATACCTCTCGGACAATGTTGAACTCTTGTCAAATCACAAGTTATCAGAGACACCTCTTCTACCAATAAAAATTCAACTGCAAACATATAAGGACTAATTCCAAATGTTTCTATCAAATCAACCAACAGTCATATAAAAATATTAAGCAATATCAGAGAGAGCAGTGGGGCTCCTCATGGGTCGGCAACTAAGTTGTTGCAGAAAAGATGTCTCCATATCTTGCAGCACTGAAAATGTAGGGTCCGTTAAACCCTGAAACCAAGACAACACTGTTACCATCCAGACCAATAGCTATCAGTCCAAAAGTTTAACGTGATCCACAATATCAAATTTGGACGCTAGATCCAAAGATACCACCAACACTGAATTATTCATACCTAAAATATTCTGCATCTCACTGAGGAGCCCAACCAAATTTGTCTCTGTACTATATCCTTTCTGAAATGCTGCCGGTCTTGGGTGCAAAACGGAATTTGCCTCCACAAAGTCCCACTAAGTATTGCACTACAATTTTTCCAATAATTTTATTTAAAAAAAACAAACATAAATTGGTAATAGAACAATAATGCTTCTAGGGATCCATTAATTTACTTTTCAAAGCAGGATGAACCACTGCATGTTTCCACTCCCCAGGTATAATATCATCTCCCAAACTCTGATTAATGACAACAAGCCATTCTGGGATTGCAACAAAATCCAGTAAAGAGGTGGTTTTTCTCACCTGCCACACTAATTTCTCCAAAAAATCCAATGAAATTGTCTCCAAATCACTCCAACTCTTTTACAACTGGTGGCACTATCTCCTTTAATCAGCTGATCACTGATTCCCATAAATTCCTGTAAGGATAGGGCTGTTTTCTTCTGCTTTTCACTGGTGGGATCTCCTATCCTATTCTTTCTACCAATAAAGGATGTGGGAGTGCCTCTGTCCAGGACGTATCCCATTCTTTCCTCATTGTGTGTGGAGGAGTGGCCTAGTGGTTAGGGTGGTAGACTCTGGTCCTGGGGAACTGAGTTCAATTCCCACCTCAGGCACAGGCAGCTCCTTGTGACTCTGGGCAAGTCACTTAATCCTCCATTGCCCCAGGTATAAATAAGTACCTGTATGTAAGCCACATTGAGCCTGCCAAGAGTGGGAAAGCACGGGGTACAAATGTAACAGAAAAACAAAAAAAAACGTTCCTATGAGGGAAACTGTGTGTGAATGACAAAGTAAAGGAGAAAATTCAATGATATCTCTTGTGTTTTCTTCTGACAGCCGGAAGGAGTCACGGTTGAAGAAACCCGGAGTGCGTTCTTGAGCGTGAAGGGTAAAAGGCCTTACATAAAATAATGTAGATGGTTTAGGTAGTGGGGACTCTACATGAAAGAAGAAAGCTTGACTTCCAAATTAAAGAACCATGTTCCATTCCTGGCTCCAGCTTCTAATTCTTGGACAGCTCCTAGGTGGGGTGGACGGAAGTGGAGATTCCCTTCAGTGACTAATCCCTCCTGTGCTCACTCTACCCACACTCACAGGCTGATGATCAATTTCCCTGCGCTGCTCTGAACAGCGCTGAAAAATCAGTGTTGAAGCAGCACAGGGAATTAAAGCACGCTATTAGTTCTGATCATGGAGGACTTCTGTGGGAGGGTTGTACCTGGGCAGGTGTCTAAGGCACAATCCTCCCGCAAAAGTTGTTTGAGAGATCCAGGCTGTCAAAACAATAAATAAAAAGCCTGGACCTGTCAAACAGACCAGGCTGGATGTCCCCCCTCCCCCCACACTCAAGGGGCTGGAAGTCCAGTGGACCTCCAGACCCCTAAACCCACTTCCCCCCCCCCTCCCAGATGGTCCAGAGAGCAACCCTACCACCACCCACCCCTACCCTGCTTTGCTGGTCCATTGCCTCCCAAACCCTACTGTACCTTTAGAAGGAGATGAGGGAATAGCACTTGCTCCTCCTGTTGTGCCTCCTTCAAAATGGCAGCTTCCTGCCTTGCATGGTACATCCCGGGATGCACTAGGCAGGGCCTCGATAGCTGATTATGGGGCGGGAGCGAAGGGGGGTGCCACTATGGTGGTTATAGCTTCTAGTTCCCACGTTTGTTTCTGACCATCGGGGCATCGGAGACTCTTTCCATGACAGCGGGTGGTTGCTTTAATAATATGAGCAGGCTGAGAGTCAGGGACAGAATGAAAAATCCTTTGAATCCCATGCAGAGGCCAGGCCCCCCTTCTCAGATCCAACCTTCCATGGGGGGATCTGTGGAGGAGTAGCCTAATGGTTAATGAAGTGGCCTGAGAAGCAGGGGAACTGGGTTTGATTCCCACTGCAGCTCCTTGTGACTCTGGACAAGTCACTTAACCCTCCATTGCCCCAGGTACAAAATAAGGACCTGCTTTGAATGTAGTTGCAAAAACCACAGAAAGGCAGCATATCAAGTCCCATTTCCCTTTCCCTGTTTGAGATTTTACATGAAATGTTGCTGCTATCATTTGAGATTCTAGAAGAAATGTTGTTAGTGGACTGTGGAGGAGTAGCCTAGTGGTTAGTGCATCGGACTTTGATCCTGGGGAACTGGGTTTAATTCCCACTGCAGCTCCTTGTGACTCTGGGCAAGTCACTTAACCCTCCATTGCCCCTGGTACAAAATAATTACCTGAATATATGTAAAACCGCTTTGAATGTAGTTGCAAAAACCTCAGAAAGGCGGTATATCAAGTCCCATTTCCCTTTCCCCCGTTTGACATCACAATATCAGAAGTGAGCCAAGTATCGGGCAATCAAGCCATTGTGACATCACTGATGAGGTTGGCTCTTATTGGTGGAATGAGTGGAGGAGTAGCCTAGTGGTTAGTGCAATGGACTGTAAGCCATTGTGACATCACTGATGAGGTTGTCTCTTATTGGTGGAATGAGTGGAGGAGTAGCCTAGTGGTTAGTGCAATTGACTTTAAGCCATTGTGACATCACTGATGAGGTTGGCTTTTATTGGTGGAATGAGTGGAGGAGTAGCCTAGTGGTTAGTGCAATTGACTTTAAGCCATTGTGACATCACTGATGAGGTTGGCTTTTATTGGTGGAATGAGTGGAGGAGTAGCCTAGTGGTTAGTGCAGTGGACTTTGATTCTGGGGAACTGTATTGGGCAATCAAGCCATTGTGACATCACTGATGAGGTTGGCTCTTATTGGTGGAATGAGTGGAGGAGTAGCCTAGTGGTTAGTGCAATTGACTTTAAGCCATTGTGACATCACTGATGAGGTTGGCTTTTATTGGTGGAATGAGTGGAGGAGTAGCCTAGTGGTTAGTGCAGTGAACTTTGATCCTGGGGAACTGTATCGGGCAATCAAGCCATTGTGACATCACTGATGAGGTTGGCTCTTATTGGTGGAATGAGTGGACGAGTAGCCTAGTGGTTAGTGCAGTGGATTTGATCCTGGGGAACTGTATTGGGCAATCAAGCCATTGTGACATCACTGATAAGGTTGGTTCTTATTGGTGGAATGAGTGGAGGAGTAGCCTAGTGGTTAGTGCATCGGACTTTGATCCTGGGGAACTGGGTTTAATTCCCACTGCAGCTCCTTGTGACTCTGGGCAAGTCACTTAACCCTCCATTGCCCCTGGTACAAAATAATTACCTGAATATATGTAAAACCGCTTTGAATGTAGTTGCAAAAACCTCAGAAAGGCGGTATATCAAGTCCCATTTCCCTTTCCCCCGTTTGACATCACAATATCAGAAGTGAGCCAAGTATCGGGCAATCAAGCCATTGTGACATCACTGATGAGGTTGGCTCTTCTTGGTGGAATGAGTGGAGGAGTAGCCTAGTGGTTAGTGCAATGGACTGTAAGCCATTGTGACATCACTGATGAGGTTGTCTCTTATTGGTGGAATGAGTGGAGGAGTAGCCTAGTGGTTAGTGCAGTGGACTTTGATTCTGGGGAACTGTATTGGGCAATCAAGCCATTGTGACATCACTGATGAGGTTGGCTCTTATTGGTGGAATGAGTGGAGGAGTAGCCTAGTGGTTAGTGCAATTGACTTTAAGCCATTGTGACATCACTGATGAGGTTGGCTTTTATTGGTGGAATGAGTGGAGGAGTAGCCTAGTGGTTAGTGCAGTGAACTTTGATCCTGGGGAACTGTATCGGGCAATCAAGCCATTGTGACATCACTGATGAGGTTGGCTCTTATTGGTGGAATGAGTGGACGAGTAGCCTAGTGGTTAGTGCAGTGGATTTGATCCTGGGGAACTGTATTGGGCAATCAAGCCATTGTGACATCACTGATAAGGTTGGTTCTTATTGGTGGAATGAGTGGAGGAGTAGCCTAGTGGTTAGTGCAGTAGACTTTGATCCTGGGGAACTGAGTTCAATTCCCACTGCAGCTCCTTGTGACTCTCGGCAAGTCACTTAACCCTCCATTGGTCCAGGCACAAAACAATAAGTATCTGTGATTGTAACCCCGGAAAGGTGGTAAATCAAATCCCCCCCCCCCCCCCCACTTTCCCCTCTAGTATTAAATGCATGTGGCTTCCATGGTGTTGTTGCTGATTAATAACGTTACATTGGTTTCCTTTCTCAGAATCTTCTGCAACTGAAGTCTTCAGTCTGAATATCCCTGCAGAAGCAGTGGAGGGGTCAGCCAGAGCTAAAGTTTCAGTAGTTGGTGAGAAACCTCTGTCTTTCTTCATTTTGCATTCCTGCTTGCAGCCAGTCGGTGTCTTGGAGGCATGGGATTGTTGGATGGCTCCTGAGCGTCCAGCTGATACATTTCAGGTCTCCTTTTATTCTCACAGGTGATATAATGGGTACATCCCTGGAAAACATAGAGAACCTCATTCAGATGTCCTCCGGCTGTGGAGAGCAAAATATGATCAACTTTTCTCCATGCGTTTACGCCTACAATTACCTGAAAAGCACCAACCAGCTAACTCCAGAATTAGAGGCACGGGCCAGTACTTTCATATGTGCTGGTAAGTACAAACTGGGAGAGGAAGAAAAATGGTAGACTTTCCTCTCCCTCCAGGGCTCAGGGGCCCTTCTTTCACAGCCCCCATACACAGAAAAATCCTTACAGCATCTGCTGGGGATGAAAGGCAGGGAAATATCCTTGTAGTGCTGCTCTTCAGCCAATAGGTGTCACTATAAGCATAGGAGGAGGTCTTTCTGCTGCCTAAGGGTTGTGAATTATCACACTGGAGACATCACAGTTCTCCTCTTCATCACCCCAGCCTCAGTGAAAGCCCAAGGTGGGACTCAAAGGCTGGAATACTACATAGATGGCCAGGATGAGCGAACAATTGCCAATATAGTAATGGGAGATTTCAAATTCCCTGGTTTTGATTGGGAAAGCGCTGTTTTCACCCATGGAGAGGAATGTAGGAAAAGTTGGTATATCACATTTTAAATAACACCAATAAATGAAACGTGAAATATGATTTTACCCTCATGTTCTCCCCCCCAAAAAAACATTCTCACCCCTAAAATCCCATGTCAGACAATTGAGAATAGGGAGAGTGAGTGACTCCATGATTTAACAGCTAAAGGTTAATGAAAACAAAAATCCACAGACCAGAGGGTAGGGTTATAGGCTCATTTTTCTCAGTGGAGGAGGGTGAACAGTGGAGTGCCGCAGGGGTCTGTACTGGGAACAATGCTATTTAACATATTTATAAATGATCTGGAAAGCAGAACGACAAGTGAGATGATTAAATTTGCAATTGACACTAAACTATTCAAAGTTGTTAAAACACGTGCGGACTGTGAAAAATTGCAGGAAGACCTTAGGAAATTTTGAAGACTGAGCATCGAAATGGCAGATGAAATTTAATGTGCACAAAAGCAAAGTGATGCACATTGGGAAGAATAATCTGAATTACAGCACCCAAGAAAAAGATCTAGGTGTCATTCTAGACAATATCCTGAAATATTCTGCCCAGTGTGTGGCGGTGGCCAAAAATGCAAACAGGATGCTAGGAATTATTAAGAAAGGGATGGAAAATAAGGTCAAGAATAATATAATGCCTCTGTATCACTCTATGGTGTGACCTCACCTTGAGTATTGTCACCGTATCTCAAAGAAGACATAGCAGAATTAGAAAACGTTAAAAGAAGAGCGACCAAACTCCTCTCGTACGAGGAAAGGCTAAAGAGGTTAGGGCTCTTCAGCTTGGAATAGACACAGCTGAGCGGGTGGCGGTAAATGGATTTTTCACTTTTCCAAAATGTACAAACACCAGGGGACACTCAATGAAATGACATGGAAATACTTTTAAAGCAAATAGGAGGAAATACTTTTTCACTGAATGAATAGTTAAGCTCTTGAACTCATTGCCGGAGGATTTGGTAACAGCGTATCTTGGTTTAAAAAATGTTTTGACAAGTTCCTGGAGGAAAAGTCTATAGTGTGCTACTGCCAACTCCAGACTTCGCGCCTTCTGTCTCGCTGCACCCTACGCCTGGAATAAACTTCCTGAGCCCCTACGTCTTGCCCCATCCTTGGCCACCTTTAAATCTAGACTGAAAGCCCACCTCTTTAACATTGCTTTTGACTCGTAACCACTCGCCTCCACCTACCCTCCTCTCTTCCTTCCCGTTCACATTAATTGATTTGATTTGCTTACTTTATTTATTTTTTGTCTATTAGATTGTAAGCTCTTTGAGCAGGGACTGTCTTTCTTCTATGTTTGTACAGCGCTGCGTATGCCTTGTAGCGCTATAGAAATGCTAAATAGTAGTAGTAGTAGTAGTCTCTTGTAACCAGAGCTAATATTGTGATGTCATAATGCCTCAGTCCACCAATAAGAGCCAACCTCATCAGTGATGTCACAATGGCTTGATTGTCCTATACTTGGCTCACTTTTATTACATAGCTCTTTGAGCAGGGACTGTCTTTCTTCTATGTTTGTGCAGCGCTGCGTACGCCTTGTAGCGCTATAGAAATGCTAAATAGTAGTAGTAATCTGTTCCCTTCTCCACTACTGCCAACTCCAGACTTCGCGCCTTCTGTCTCGCTGCACCCTACGCCTGGAATAAACTTCCTGAGCCCCTACGTCTTGCCCCATCCTTGGCCACCTTTAAATCTAGACTGAAAGCCCTCCTCTTTAACATTGCTTTTAACTTGTAACCACTTGTAACCACTCGCCTCCACCTACCCTCCTCTCCTCCTTCCCGTTCACATTAATTGATTTCATTTGCTTACTTTATTTATTTTTTGTCTATTAGATTGTAAGCTCTTTGAGCAGGGACTGTCTTTCTTCTAAGTTTGTGCAGCGCTGCGGTCGCCTTGTAGAGCTATAGAAATGCTAAATAGTAGTAGTAGTAGTAGTGCTATTGAAATAGACATAGAGAAAACACTATTTCAATAGCAAACTATGGACTTTTCCTCCAGAAAGTGTCCAAACCTTTTTAAAACCCAGGTACACTAGCCACTGTTAACCACATCCTCTGGCAATGAGTTCCAGAGCTTTACTATTGTTGAGGAGAGGAGATATGATAGAGGTCTATAAAATAATGAGTATAGTTGAACGGGTAGATGTGAAGCGTCTGTTCACGCTTTCCAAAAATACTAGGACTAGGGGGCATGCGATGAAGCTACAATGTAGTAAAACTTAAAACGAATCAGAGAAAAGTTTTCTTCACTCAACGTGTAATTAAACTCTGGAATTCGTTGCCAGAGAATGTGGTAAAGGCGGTTAGCTTAGCGGAGTTTTAAAAAGGAAAAGTGCATAGACCGTTATTAAATGGACTTGGCGAAAATCCACTGTTTCTGGGATAAGCAGTATAAAATGTTTTGTATATTTTGGGGATCTTGCCGGGTATTTGTGACCTGGATTGGCCACTGTTGGAAACTGGGCTCGATGGACCTTTGGTCTTTCCCAATATGGCAATACTTATGTAATTATGAGTGAAAAAATATTTCCTCCTATTTGCTTTAAAAGTATTTGCACGTAATTTCATTGACTGCCTCCTGCTCTTGGTGTCATTGTGGACAATATGCCAAAATCCTCAGCTCAGTGGGTTGCAGAGGCCAAAAATTGAAATGGAAGGTTAGAAAAATCCATAGACAACCAGGAAAGTAAGAGAGAATAGAAAGTCCTTGGAGTAATCACACTGTATTCTGGGCAGTTCTGAAAAGGATGTAAAAGGAGGGTGTCAAATTTATAAAGGGGATGGAACGCCTGTCCCGATAAAAGGCTAAAGAGGTCAGGGCTCTTCAGCGTGGAGAAGAGACGGCTGAGGGAGATCTATGACATCGTGAGTTGGGTGGAATGGTGAATGGGTTGGGTTTTTTTTGCCCTTTCAAAGGACACTCCACAAACCTAATGGGCAGCTCATTTAAAACAAATCTGAGGAAATATTTTTTCAGTCAATGAACAATTAAGCTGTGGAAATTGTTGTTAGCATTGTTCAGTCTAGAAAGAGTTGTAGACACGAGTTCCCGGAGGAAAAGTAATTAGCCAGGTAATTTTGGGGAAAATACTACTTTTCCCTGACTATAAAGAATAAGGTGCCACTGTTAGAAAGAGGATACTGGTCTGATGCAGTATGACACATGGTTCTTTGTTAGCAGGGTCTCTGCAGTGAGGGTTGAGTTTGGTCTCTCTGTCTCTGCAGGATATGGGACAGAGCTGAAGTACAAACACAGTGATGGCTCTTACAGTGCCTTTGGGGACAGTGATTCATCAGGGAACACCTGGTAAGGTCCTTCAGCCTCACATCTGCCTCTGCCTTCCAGGCAATAAAAAATGTCTAGTGAATAGTGAAGCCTGGGGAAATCCAGTGCAATCTATATTCAGCTGTGGCAGGAAATGACAGTGTGAATGGCGTTTTGTGTGTATCCATGAGGTGGGTGTCTATTTTGTGACTCTCTGAGTTTGTGTGTATGGGTTTGTGTCTCTGTTTATTCTCTGATTCCCTGTGTGTGGGGGGGGGAGGGGGGTCTGTTTTTTTTTTTTTGTCACTCCTGCCTCAGTTTCCTCACTGGTAATCCAGTTTTGGGTTGCTCTCAGCTCATTCTCCAAATTTCCTAATATCTTTCCCTCCTTCCTCCCCTACCCCCCACCCCCAGGCTTACTGCATTCGTAGCTGGGTCTTTCAGTGAAGCCAAAAACAGCTGTATAGACCAGACGGTGATTGATGAGGCAGTGACCTGGCTGGGCCAGCACCAGAACTCCTCTGGATGCTTTAACAACGTGGGCCAGCTCTTCCACACCACTATGAAGGTAACTCCCCAGTCCAAGGACATTGTTATGTACTGAAAAGCAAATTCCCGGCTCCGTCACAGGCTTTGTGTGTGATTTTGGGGTAGTGACTTTATCTCCCTGTGTCTCTGCTTTAATTCTACTCTGTGTGCGACCTCAGGAGTATCACTTGTGATTTTATACGTGTAAATGTGTACAATGCTAGCACCACACTCACACCTATACACTTGTCTGAGTAACTGCCTAACTAATATAACGCGTATTTGCAAAGGGGGTTGCACATGAATGAAGCTTAGCTAGGACGTTTGACAAAGTGCCTCATGAAAGACTCCTGAGGAAATTGGAGAGTCATGGGATCGGAGGTAGGGTATTACTCTGGATTAAGAGCTGGTTGAAAGATAGGAAGCAAAGAGTAGGGTTGAATGCTCAGTATTCTCAGTGGAGAAAGGGTAGTTAGTGGGGTCCCGCAGGGGTCTGTGTTGGGACCGCTGCTTTTTAACATATTTATAAATGACCTAGAGATGGTAGTATCTATTGAGGTAATTAAATTCACAGAGGACACAAAATTATTCAGGGTTGTGAAGTCCGCAGGAGGAGTGTGAAAGATTACAGGAGGACCTCGCGAGACTGGGGGATTGGGCGTGCAAGTGGCAGATGAAGTTCAATGTTGACAAGTGCAAAGTGATGCATGTGGGTAAGAGGAACCCGAATTACAGCTACGTCATGCAAGGTTCCGCATTAGGAGTCACAGACCTAGAAAGGGATCTGGGAGTCATCGTTGATAAGACGTTGAAAACTTCTGCTCAGTGTGCTGCGGCGGCTAAGAAAGCGCACAGAATGTTGAGTATTATTAGGAAAGGGATGGAAAACAAACACGAGGATGTTATAATGCCGTTGTATCGCTCCATGGTGCGACCGCACCTCGAGTATTGTGTCCAATTCTGGTCGCCGCATCTCAAAAAAGATATAAAGGAATTAGAAAAGGTGCAGAGAAGGGCGACGAAAATGATAAAGGGAATGGAACGACTTCCCTATGAGGAAAGGCTGAGAAGGTTAGGGCTCTTCAGCTTGGAGAAAAGGCAGCTGAGGGGTGATATGATAGAAGTCTACAAGATAATGGCCCGAGCGGACAGATGTGAAGCGATTGTTTACACTTTCAAACAACAACAAAACCAGGGGACACAAGATGAAGCTAGAATATGGTAGATTTAAAACAAATAGGAGAAAGTTTTTCTTTACTCAGCGTGTAGTTGGACTCTGGAACTTGTTGCCGGAGAATGTAGTGACAGCAGCTGGCCTTACGGAGTTTAAGGGGGGTTTGGACAGATTCCTGAGGGGAAAGTCCATTGAACATTATTAATTTTTTTTTTTTGGGGGGGGGGGTTGCCGGGTTCTTGAAGCCTGGATTGGCTGCTATCGGAGACAGGATGCTGGGCTTTATGGACCCTAGGTCTTTTCCCAGTATGGCGGTACTTATAAACTTATGACAAAGGTGGGATTTCTACATTTTTATTTATTTTAAAATTTTTCTATCCTGCACCATCTACAATCCTGGGCAGCTTACAACCAATATACACAATCCTTCAAAAACATTAGCAAAGACACACAAAATTATAAAAGCTTAAAATTAAATTCCTTTGTACTTAAGAGAAAACTTGTTGGAAAAAGTAATTATTGAATCAGTTTGTCGTAAATGCTATGGGCAAAGAGTTCTGAAATATTGGACCAGCAATCGTAAAGATTGAATCCCTATAAACGTCCAGTCCGAGTTGTCTAAAGGGCGGCACATTGAGAAAACCTTTCCCCCATGATCTTAAACTTCTCACTGGTCTATAAATTCTCAAAGTAGATGTCAAACACAAAGGAAACACATCATGCAATGCTTTAAAATTTTTGAAACAAATCCTCCATAACCCTGGCAACCAGTGTAGGTGCATCAAAATCAGTGTGATATGTTCACGACGCGGGACTCCAGAGATCAACGTCGCAGCAGCATCCGGAGCTGCTTGACTGGATCTAATCGAGTGCATAGACAACTGTATTCATAAAGCATCGCAGGAATCAAGGAAATAAAACCTTGTATTACTGTACGAAAATTATTATCACTCAAAAAAATCTTGAAGGTTATGTAGACATTTCAGCTCATTAAAAAAAACTCACTGGAAAGTTTTGTTCACATAAAATTTATGCACGTAACTGATAGAATACTCAAACTCCTGCGCATTGCGCTGCTCAGACTGATGCCACTGCAGGAGCTGAAATGTTAGGTGCCCCGATACCGTTACACTTCTGTTCTGTAACAGACCCTAAGCATTCGAAGGAGTAGACTCTTACCACTTGGCCTTGGGGAAAAGCCTAAATGGAGGTGCTCAGTTCTACAATTACCCCCATTTTCTCCTTCTACCTGAGCTCAAATTCCCAGCTCTGTCACTGACTCTCCATGTGTGATCTCACTTCATCTCCCTTTGCTTGACACTGAATCTGTATGCAACCTGGTAGAATTCACCTTATTGCCTGTCCCTGAGTTTTAACCCCCGGCTGTGTCACTGACTCACCAGCTGTGACGTTAGGGGAGTCACTATATCTTTTCCTGTGCCTGAGCTCTAATCCCCAGCCTACTGCTGTTTTCACTAAAGTCTGTGATATGTGACTGAACACAGCTATTGCATCATTTCTTGGTGACCTGATTCGCAGACTCTTTCCTAGGTAGTTCCATTATCTGGGCAATTCGTCTGTCTCTGCTAAATTGCTTCCATTCTCTTCTCATGGTCTTTGAAACGTGGAACACAGAACAGGACACAATAGTCCAAAATTGTATTTTAGTTACATTTGCACCCCGCGCTTTCCCACTCATGGCAGGCTCAATGCGGCTTAGGTACTTATTTGTACCTGGGGCAATGGAGGGTTAAGTGACTTGCCCAGAGTCACAAGGAGCTGCCTGTGCCTGAAGTGGGAATTGAACTCAGTTCCTCAGTTCCCCAGGACCAAAGTCCACCACCCTAACCACTAGGCCACTCCTCCACTGTTGCTACTATTTGAGATTATAAATGGAATGTTAATGTTGCTATTCCACTAGCAACATTCCATGTAGAATCTCAAATAGTAGCAACATTCCATGTAGAATCTTCAATAGTATCTATTTTATTTTAGTTACATTTGTACCCTGCGCTTTCCCACTCATGGCAGGCTCAATGCGGCTTACATGGGGCAATGGAGGGTTAAGTGACTTGCCCAGAGTCACAAGGAGCTGCCTGTGCCGGGAATCGAACTCAGTTCCTCAGTTCCCCAGGACCAGAGTCCACCACCTTGTTGTGTGAAATTTGAACTTCCAGGCTGCTTCTCTTCTTCCCCAATACCCCAAGGCTGAGGGAGTGATAGATTCATTTCTAATGCTAAAGTTTCTTACAAAGACGGAATCAAAAGGATGAGATGGGTGAGGAGAGGGAGACAGAAGATAAAGGAGGTTGGAGAGGGTGTGGAGGAATGATTATATGGGATGTTGAAAGGAGAGTGATGTAAAAGGGCTTTGAGAGGTAGGGATGGGGTGTGGGATGTAGGCAGGCTATGGAGTGGGTTGGGGTTGGGGGTATTTGAGAAGTACAGAGAGGTCCCGGTGATGGTGGGCTGTAGGTCATTCATCTGTTGCTGTCTCTCTGCAGGGCGGTGTGGAAGATGATATTTCACTAACTTGCTATGTCACCATGCAACTGCTGAAAATGGGGAAGACAAAGACGGTGAGTTTCCAGCCCCCATTGCCTCTCTGATCACCCAGGACTTTATTTTTTTTTCTGAACTATTTTCCCCTCGCGTTTACACATCTGTCTAGTGTCTTTGTATGTTTCTGCATCGTGTGTGTCTGTGGAGATCGTAATTCAACACCGAAAAGACTTTGCTTTTTGTTACAGGACCCCATGGTTGCAAAAGGGTTGACCTGTGTGGATAATGCCCTATCAAAGGTCAGCACGGTTTACACCCAGGCTTTGTGTGGTAATACTTACGCCCTTGCTGGAGACGTTGAAAAAGCGCAGAATCTGCTTACTGCACTGAAGGAGAAAGCTATCCAATCTGGTACGAGTTACTTGCTATGTCTAGCCAACACGTGGTTGAGGTCCCAGTGATGGTGGGCTGTTGGCACCATAACTGGAGGCAGGAGCCATGAAAAGATGGGCTGAGATCAGCAGCCCTTTCCTGGAGCTGGACATGACCCCTCTTCTTTCTGCCCCTTCAGATGGACTGATTCACTGGTCGTACAACACCCAGACTCCCCAGGATGAGGGATACTGGGCTCAGCCGCTCTCTGTCGATGTCGAGTTGAGTGCTTATGTGCTTCATCTTTGCGTTCTGATGCCAGATGCAGATATGTCTTACTACCTGCTGATCTTGAGGTGGATGATGAAACAGCAAAATAGTTTTGGCAGCTACACCTCTACGCAGGTAAGGCCCGTTCCTCTTGTGCTCAGGTGCTGGCAGTGTGAATCCTGGCACTAGTGCACTGACCTCCCTCTCTTGTCTTTTTAAGGACACAGTGGTGGGTCTTATGGCCTTATCAAAGGTTGGGGAGCTCATTTATGCCCCTTCTGGGAAAGTGACGGTCTCTGTAAGTCCTGCAGGTGCTACCTTCAACATTGACGACTCTAATCGGTTGCTAGTACAAAGTGCCTCGTTGACTCAGCTTTCTGGAGATTACACCGTGACGGTCAACGGTTCTGGGTCTGTGCTTGTGCAGGTGAGTTCACACTCCATGCTCCTTTGATGCTTAGCGATCCCCATAGCGTTATATAATTTGCACCTCGCTAATATTCTGGGGCACTCCCACACATTCCGCAGAGAACGCTGAGACAGAAATTGTAAAATACTGCCAAACTGTGAATGTCCAAAGGGCTCTGCCGAACATGGGAGACTTTTGTGAACGTTCTAAGGATGTACAGGAGAGCAGAGAGCCGGGGAAAGAGCAGCGGGCATTATAGACAGACTTTCAGCTTTAAACACCTCCCCCCCCCCCTCCTTCCTCCATTTAAGTTTCAGGCCTCTAATCTGCAGCCCCTCCCTCCCCCCATCAATCATGATCATCGCACAGAAATCCTGGGAGAATGATTGGGATGGGTTGGACAGGGCTTCAACAGTAACTCAGCAGTTGGGACATAAGGACCAGCACCATGTGGACTTCTATGGTCTGTTTCCCAAAATGGGAAAAAGAGACCTGGATCAAGTATTTCATGCCACGTTCATTGCCGGTTTAATCATGACTTGAGTGTGAGTGTTGGGCAGCTGGATGGACCGTTCAGGTCTTTATCTGCCATCATCTACTGTGTTACTATGAGGTCCTTTCAGTAAAGCTTAGTAAGTCTATCAATTTACCGCCTTCTATTGAATCACAAATCAAGGCGGTTTACATATATAACTATTCAGGTATTTGCCGAATGCTGTATGGACTCATTCCGTTAGCACCTGCCAATCTTTAGTAAAAGGGCCCCCATGTTACCATGTTAAAATGCAGAATAAAATATGCTACGATGCTTTGCAGGGTTTCTTGGGATCGGTTCTGTTGCTTTGGCTACAGGTCGCTCATTGCCTGCCCTCTAGAAGCTGCCACTCAAGGCAACCAGCCAGTCTCGCCTAACGGTTGGGCTGGCTCTGAGAGTGCAGAAGCATTTTCTGACACACACAATGACTCTGGTATCATCTCGGCATCCTCCAAGTAGAAGTGCCAGCACTCAAATTTATAGAGAGTTCTGTTTCCCGGACATACACATTAACCAGTGCGGCTGTAATTGATTTCAGCTACAATCTGAAGGGGTTTATAGAACTCTGCCCCTCACCCTTAAGAAGAGTCCCTTTGACAGCCTGAGCCACGCTATTCCCGCCCATGAGGAAGCGAGCTGGGAGGAGGGGCGGAGCCTAAGCCAGGAATTATATAAGACAGGGCCTGACGGAGGTTAAGGAGACCCAGAGAGAAGAAGGAGTCGAAGCCCCAGGGTACGTCACTGCAATCCATGGTTAAGAATTGTCACCTGGCTTTTGCTTCCTGTTTGGGATTGACAAGCCTTGCTCTGAGGTCTGGCTGGAGCCAGGCAGCTAGTACTTGGAGAAGAACCAAGAAAGAGTCCCAGGCTGTGTTTGGGGCGGGGCCGCCATACCAGCCACAGATTGTATTCAGGGCTTTGCCAGCCTGAGGCCTGTTTAAGACTGTGTTTATTGAACTTCAGAGGTGTTTTTCCCTGTGGGCCTGGCCATAGGAGCCAACGTTTCAAAATGATTGGGGGTGCTGAATTTTTTTTTTTTTTTTAACAGGTGGTGCATTTCCCCCTCCCCCTCCCTCCGAGTTCCAGGCCCTGCCTCCCTCCAAGTTCCAGGCTCCCTTCTTCCCTCCAAGTTCCGAATTTTAAAAGTCATCTTACCTCGGGGTCTCGGCGGCAGCAGTGAAAGGCGAGCAGGCTCGGCGCTTCAGCCTTCCCTTCTCTCTCTCTCAGCTTTGGTCCTGCCCTTGTGGAAACACAAAATGAAGGCAGGACCAGAGCTGAGACGAGAGAAGGGAAGGCTGAAGCGCCGAGCCTGCTCGCCTTTCACTGCTGCCGCTGAGACCCCGAGGTAAGATGACTTTTAAAATTCTGGTCAGCACGCAGTAAGGTGAGGGCGGACTGGTGGAGGACTGTTGAGGGAGAAGAGGGCAGGCACCGGGCAGGTCGGGCTGGCGAAGGGAACTTCCGGTTCCGGCGGGTGAGGCTGCTCGAGCACCCACGGAGTCGGCGCCTAATGTCCCTGGACCTGGGATATAACAGGCCTCAGGATCTAATTTAAATAAACAGTTGTTTTCATTTACGTCCCTTTGTCTGGCTGTTTTATTCCAGAGGGTCCAACCCTAGCTCGAGATATCATAGGGTTAAAAAAAAAGGGGGGAATTAAGAATTTATTCCCCTAATCTCTCTTGTAAATCCCTGGCTGTGCATGCCTTTGAGCTGCTACAAAACCCGGTAGTGGAATTCATTTGAATGCACATGGATTCACATGGTAGAACAGGGAATTACATATAAAAATATTCGACCCTTCCAAAAGGTCAGGATGTGCTCCAGGGGCAGAACATATTTCTGTTTTGCTGGATCCGTTTTTTTTCCTCTGTGAAATCCAATCTAAGAAATTCAGCAGAAATGAACCAGGAATCACTGAGTGGAGGCAGACAGACTTTCTGACATTGCTGTTCCATTGCCACCCTGCAGTAATTGGGCAGGTTGGAGCAGTGTATCAAAGTCGCAGACAGACACACAGCAGCACCTGAAGGGATTTTGATCCCCAGTAAGAGGTCCCCATGGGCCAAGCTTTCTAACCACAACCGTATCTTTTCTGTCCTGCTTTATAGATGACCCAGAGGTACAACATTGTTCCCTCACAGAGCCCGGCGGTCTTCAATCTCACCATAAATATCAAGAAGATAGACGTGAATACAGGTCCCGAGCAATACAGCATGACATTTGAACTCAGGTGAGCGGTGGTCGGCCCACTCAGGCCCCAAAGAGGATCTTCGCTGGCTGACTCTAAGCACAGTCGGAGCAGCCCGTAACGTTAAAGTGCTTCCACAGAGGGTTTGTCCAAGTCAGGGAACCGAGCAGGGTGGAATAAACAATTCTGTTTCCATCATGGAGTGGAGGAAGAGCCTAGTGGTTAGAGCAGTGGCCTGAGAACCAGGGGAACTGGGTTCAAATCCCTTTACAACGCCTTGTGATCCTGGGCAAGTCATTTTAACCCTCCATTGCCCCAGGCACAAGCTTAAATTGTGAGCCCTCCAGGAACAGGGAAATCTCTACTGTATCTGATCGTGCACTGCTTCGATAGCTTTTGGACTTGCAGGGGTATATAAATAAATAAAATCATTTCGCCAAGTCAAGTCCTGGAGAGCTCACCCCATGAATTGCACACGTGACTTTGGCTGTGTCCTTGACCTTCTTAAACTCTGCTCATAAAGTATCATTCGCACTCTGACGTATTTAGAGTCAAGGAGACGGGGGAACCTCCTGTGGTTTAGCGATATTTGCACATGAGGTAATACGGTTTAATCCCAGTGGTCACACAGGTGTTCTAACTTTTCACAGTTACACAGGCAATCGAGAGTCTACTAACATGGTTCTGCTGACGGTGAACATGCTGTCGGGCTTCACTCCTATTCGGAGTACAGTGGAGAAGGTGAGACCCCTGCCAAATCTCCAGGGTTCCTGTGGAGGGGGCAGTTCTTTACAGGGCTTTCGGATCCTCCCCATCTCTTGGCTTTTGAAATCTCAGCGCAAGGGCTCCTTCACTTTGTTTTAGGCGCCAGTCATACATCGCAACACAATGTGGAAACCGAAGCTAGATCTGAAATTGACATTCAGGCATGAGAATGAGATGCCCAGGTCAGAAGTTTACAAACTTGGGATGGGAAGAGAATCACGGGCAATTTAACATCCAGCACAGTCCAACACCCAGACGGTAAAGATTTGTCCACCCCTACGGAGTGAAGCCGCAGCCTGTTGACGTCGGAGTTCAGGCACATTACTAAAGAAATGTACAAGTCGTGCTTTGCACTTCTGTGTTCCTGTTTCATAAACAATGTGAGCACAACCCCTTCATAACTCCTAAAGTCCAGACCCTATGCAATGCACTTCCAACATTTGCAATCCGTCTGCAACTACGTGTAGTCCACATGCAGATTATTTGCGAAACTAAATCACCTGGAGCCAAATATGCTTGAGTTGAGCCAACCAGGGCTACCGAGATGGAGGGGCAGGGGGGGGGGGGGGACATGATTCCCCCAGGCCAGGCCTTAAAGGTGAGATCCAGCATCTTTCCCTCCCTTGTTCCACCCCTTCCCTCTCGGTCCTCTACTCGCCTGGAGCCATTAAATGGCAGCCAACAGTGATCGAGAGACATGGATCCTTCTTCCTGCCGCTTCAAGCCTATGTAGAAACAGGAAATGACTTCACAAGAGGTGGGACGCAGCAGGAAGAAGGACATTTGGCCAGAACAGCACTGTCTGTTGATCACTGCTGCCTGCCATTCAATGACTCCAGGCAAGGAGAGGACTGGGGGGAAGGGGCCCCTTAACATTATTTGCCCCTGGCCCAGCGTTGTCTCTCAGCAGCCTTGGAGCCACCCTCTTCTCAGGATTTGCACACCTGCAGGTTCCCCTGGTCCAGTAACATGGCAAAGTGAATTTAGGCCATAGAATACATCCTTGGAGGCATCTGGCTGAGAGATCCCAGTTTAAGAGATAAAAAGACACATTTGGGATGAAAACCTGGCTGCACAGGGGTCCCTAGGAGATGGCAATGAACAAACAGAGCCCTACTGACATCACTGACAGGAGTCCTTTATGTTCACAGCTTATGGAAAATAGTGTGGTGAAAAGAACAGAAGTCGAAGACACAAGATTCACTGTGTACCTGGACAAGGTGAGAGGGGAGGGAGAGAAAATGATCAGAGAAATCACATGAAGAAGCACGGGGGGGGGGGGGGGGGGGGGGAGAGATATTGAGAGTTCCTGAAGTTGAGGAGAGGGGAAAGTAAGGAGAAGAAGGGGTATTTACAGACAGTCCCTGAGTGTAAGGAGAGGGAATCCTTACCACTGAAGAGCTGCAATTTATAGACAGTCTGAGGTGCTGTTCATCCACTGACCACTACTCATGCAGGGTGGGACAGGGGTGGGGGAAGGATGCCTAATGACGTTTACTTTTTTATGCTTTCCCATATAATAGCTACAGCTTTCCCTGACCCTTTTTCTCTGCCTCTTCCTCCCTTGCTATAGCTAAACCAGGACACAGTGACTTTGGCTGTTTATGTGGAAAGAACCATTGTGGTAAACGATCTGAAGTCGGCCTTGGCAATACTGTGTGATTACTATAATCCCGGTGAGTGTAGCAGGGGTTCAGGCACAATTTTTTTACCAAAAGTCTCTGTGGCAGGTGCCCTGCTTTATCTCCCTGTGCTGAGCTCTAAGCCCCCCCCCCCCACCCCCCACTGTGTCGCTGTTTCTGTATGTGTGTCTTCTGGGGAGTTACTTTATCTCCCTATGCTGAGCTCTAAGCCCCGCTCTGTCACTGACTCTCTGTGTGTGTCTCTCCTGTAGATGAAAGTGTTACTGAGGAATACAATATTCCCTCTCAATAAAGGTGAGTGCAAAGCAGCTGCAGGATCACCTCAGTCACTGACCTCATTCCAGCCCGACAGTGTGAACAGAAATGGGGTAATTCTATTTTTAGTCACCAAAATGAGTCAATCTATGGAGCCCCATTCCAGAAGGAAAAGTGGGTGCCTGACATTTCAGGCAGCCATAGAGCTTTCCCCAACCCAGAAATAATCTGGACCAGCACCAGAACCCTGACGGCTTTCGTAATGTCTTTTCTGTACTATAATCGTACCTTTAATAAAAGCTGTATATCACATTTCTGTCATGTTGTAACCTGCTGACGGTGTGATTCTGCAAAACATAAAGCAAACATTGTCTCTTGTTTTGCTCCATAACCTCAGTTCTTTTGGGGTTTCCATTTTCCTTTCCCACTAAAACTTTCTACCCTCTGTTCCTTCTATTCCCAGAAGGATCTGCCTGGACCATCATCAGCCGCTGATCTAGAAAACCCAGAGCAATCGTCCCTCCGTGGATCTGAGTTGTGGTTGAGGGGGGGGGGGACAGAGGGAACTCTTCACTATTTGAATGAAGTATTGAAATCATGGAAACCTGTGGGGAATGAATAGATTCATTGTCTTGCTTTTCTGTTTTGGGGGTTCCGCGGGATGGATGATTTGCTGATGTACAATTTTGAATAAAATGTGGGTCTCTTGAGTCCAGCTTCCTGGTGTTTGGTATCATTCCAGAAGGTTTTAATTGGTAGTGGAGTGAGGGAAAAATTCTCCCAAGGTGCCAGTGAGTAGAGTGGGCAGAAAGAGAGTGCGTGACTGACTACACAGCTGAGAGTGTGTGAGGGTTGCAAGGTGCACAGAGAATGGAGAGAGACAAGGAGTCAAGTGGACACAGCTGATTCACACACCTGGAGCGCTGCCCTGAAACCCTTCAGGCAATGATTTACGGAAGCTGGCAGTTATCGCAGTCCACTATAATAAATCTTTAAATCTGTGTTTTCTTTTAATAAACTTCAGATTTTCTAAACACAAAGCCAAAATTAATCCATCAAGCTTCAGAATGGCAGGCAATTGTTTGTAGAAGGTTGTCGACACCCAGAGAGCACCTGCCCAATGTGTAAACACCAAATCACAAGCTCTCATTTAGAGGTGATTTTTGACAGCGCCACGTAACCAATGCAGCAGGCGTGCACATAAGTTATGCCAGTTTTCTAAGAAAAAGAATGTGCACACACATTCCTCGGGGAAATGAACCGCACACACCTTCACAGAGTTCCTGTTTTATTTTACACTCACGCACACACATTTTCTACCTGTAAGAACTCATCTCCGTCCTACTGGCCAGTGATTTACAGTGTTCAGGTGAGAGAAATGTCTAAGTTTATCCCCTGAGCAGTTTCGGTGCAGAAAACCCTATTTTCACCCATGGAAAGGAATACGCAGACCTGTTTTTATATTTTTACTTTGTTAGAATGCAGCAAAAGTTGGTATGTCAAATTTTAAATAACAACCAATAAATGAAATGTCCTTTAAATATGTTTTAACACTCATGTTCTCCCCAAAACCGATTCTCACCCCTAAAATCCCATGTTGGACAATTGAGAATAGGGGGGGGGGTGAGTGACTCCATGATTTAACAGCTAAAGGTTAATGAAAGCAAACAAAGAAATCCACAGAAAACAGGGTTAAAGAGGGTTAAATAGTGGAGTGCCGCATGGATCTGTACTGGGGCTGGAAAACAGAACTACGAGTGCGGATAACATGAAAATATTCAAAGTTGTCAAAGCACATGCGGATTGTGAAAAATTGCAGGAAGACCTTAGGAAACGAAGGCCGGGCATCCAAATTTAATGTGGTCAAATGCAAAGTGACACACATTTCATTTTATTTATTTATTGCATTTGTATCCCACATTTTCCCACCTATTTGCGGGCTCAGTGTGGCTTACATTACATTGTGTTAATGGAAGTACAACTTGTTACAACTCGGTTATGGTTACATTGTGAGGAGTTAAGTTAAGACAAAGTCTACGTATTGCAAGGGTAATAGAACAATGGAACAGAGCAATGGAACAATGAAAGAACAACGGATATTGATAGGATTACAGAACAATAGCTAGAGAACGTTAGGTTATGACATTTTTAGCTGTAGATTAAGGTTTAGGTGTGTTAGAATTTCGGGGGATGATAGTACTGCTGTAAATGTATTGATGCATTTCTAACAGTGTGTGTGGACTTCATGTGTTTTGATCCTTTCCATAGATTTTTTCGAAGAGGTGAGTCTTTAATGATTTGCGGAAGTCGGTCAGCTCGTAGGTCGCCTTCAGGTTGCGTGGCAGTTTGTTCCAGAATTGCGTGCTCATGTAAGAGAAGGTTGATGCGTGCAGCACTTTGTATTTTATGCCTTTGCAATTAGGGAAGTGGAGGTTGAGGAAGGTTCGGGATGATCTTTTAGCGTTTCTGGGTGGTAGGTCTATTAAGTCAGACATGTAGGCTGGGGCTTCACTGTGAATGATTTTGTGGACTAGTGTGCATACTTTAAAAGTAATGCGTTCCTTGAGTGGGAGCCAGTGTAGCTTCTCTCGTAAGGGTTTCGCACTTTCATACTTTGGTTTCCCGAAGATGAGTCTGGCAGCTGTGTTCTGGGCTGTTTGAAGTTTCCTCAGTATTTGTTCTTTACAACCTGCATATAGTGAGTTGCAGTAATCCAGATGGCTGATTACAAATGATTGCACTAGGCTGCGGAAGACGGATCTTGGGAAGAATGGCCTTACTCTTTTCAGTTTCCACATGCTGTAAAACATCTTTTTGGTTGTGTTGTTTGCGTGAGTTTCTAGTGTTAGGTGGCGGTCAACAGTGACTCTGAGAATTTTTAAGGTTTCTGAAATAGGAAGATTTAGTTTTGGTGTGTTTAAAGCGGTAAATTCATTCGTGTTGTATTGGGAGGTAAGTATCAGGCATTGAGTTTTTTCTGCATTCAGTTTCAATCGAAATGCATCTGCCCAGGTGTTCATGATGTGTAAGCTTTGGTTGATTTCATTGGGAAGAATATAATCTGAATCACAGTTACCTGATGCTGGGGAGTCAGCAATCAAGAAAAAGACCTAGGTGTTGTTGTAGATAATACGCTGAAATCTTTTGCGGCAGGGAAGGGATGCAAAATAAGACCAAGAAAACTGTAATACCTCTGTATTGCTCCATGGTGTGACCTCATCTTGAGTTCAGTTCTGGTCGCCGTATCTCAAAAAAGATATAGCAGAATTAGAAAAGGTTCAAAGAAGAGTGACCAAATTGATAGAGGGGATGGAACTCCTCTCGTATGAGAAAAGGCTAAAGAGGTTAGGGCTCTTCAGCTTGGAAAAGAGACGGCTGGGGGGAGGGGGAGGGGATATGATTGAGGCCTACAAAATCCTGAGTGGAGTGGAGCGGGTGGCGATGAATCGATTTTTCACTTTTTTCAAAATGTACAAAGACCAGGGGGGCAATCAATTAAATTACAAGGAAATGCTCAAACAATCGTTAAGCTCTGGAACTTGTTGCTGTTAACCGCGGTTAGCATATCTGGGTTTAAAAAAGGTTTGGTCAAGTTCCTGGAAGAAAAGTCCATAGTCTGCTATTGAAATAGACATGGGATTGGTAGCATGGAATGTTGCTGCTAATTGGGTTTCTGGATTGGCCAGTGCTGGAAGCAGGATACTGGGCTAGATCAACCTTTGGTCTGACCCAGTATGGCTATTCTTATGTTCTTATACAGTGAAACCTTTTTATTAACTAATGTGACAGGAATTTTGAAAGTTTCTAGGTAATCAATAGAAATAGAATAAAATAAAACATAGAAACGAAAATAAGATGATACCTTTTTTATTGGACTAACTTAATACATTTTTTGATTAGCTTTGGAAGGTAGCCCCTCTCCGTCAGATCAGAAATAAGCAAATGTTGATAGATGAAAGTGGACCAGCACGGCTACCACATCTGTCTACTCAAGGTGGAAGTTTCTAGGAACTATAACAACTCCCTCCCTCTGCTCAAAACAGAATAAGCAACAGCTGCATTACCAGAAAAACTGAAATGTCTCGTGCTGATAGTCTGCATCGGGACGGGGAGTCTGGGGGTTGATGGGTGATCAGAGAGGGACTGGCAGTAGGGGTTCGGGGCTTATACAGACCTTTCTTCTGTCCTTTCATAACCTTTCCAATGTGTCTCATCATTTCATTTGACGTGTTTTACGCTTGTGCATTTCTTTAAAGTTCCCTTTGGGTGTCCTGATAAGATCATTGATGCAGTGCTCAGATCGTGAAAAGTACTTCCCCTCAGAGGTGTCACCATGCTGTGCTCTGTGGTACAGCAGAGTTACTTACCTGCAACTGAAATTCTCCGTGGACATCCCACTTTCCTGTTACGCCTCTGTGAACTGAATCTTGTCTTTAACATCTGGCCCATCTCCCTTGCATCACCTCCTCCCTCAGATTTTCTGCATTGAATCATATATATTACATGAGAGGGGGAGCAGTAGGAGCCCCCTGCCCCCCCAATATGATGTATGCTTTTTGCATGCAGCTAGCTGTAGGGCCCTGTGATGAACTGCTGGAATTCTTTGTAGACTGGTACAAATCTTGCTTTGGCCCAATATTAAAAAGTGAGTTATGTGTCCACAGCAGGTACCAATTATTCTGATAAAATCAGGCCATAGCCGACTGGGCCAGCTGAAAATGGAGCCTGGTTTTTGGGAAGACCAAAAGCAGCAAAATAGGGGACTGTATCTTTCATGAACTCATCTTGCGGAAGTTACGGCTGTCTGTTCTTCCAGCTCTGGATTATAGGTAGTTTTGTGGGGGTGGGGGGGGGGGGGAGCTCTCTGGGGTTTTCTTTGTTCTACCATAGGTTTGTCTTGGGTGTTTTAAGTGAAAACAAAAACCCCTTCCTGGAGAAGATTTGGGGGTTGCAGTCTTATCATTTGAAGGATTCAGTCAGGACTTTGAGGTGTTCATTCATCCCTCACTTCACAGACACTGTTTTGACTGTGTATAGTGGACTTTTTTGTATGTGAAGGGTACAAGCTACAGCTGTACATTCAAGTGGATTAACATGGCAACTACCTGACTTAATCCATAAGATGGTGGTAGAGATGGGACTGGGAGTTGGGTCCGCAGGTGTCACAGCTCTGAGTGACTCCATGCTGAAGGTCACACAGTGAGAGATGGTGGTAGAAGTGGGATTGGGAGTTGGGTCTGCAGGTGTCGTAGCTCTGAGTGACTCCATGCTGAAGGTCACAGTGAGAGATGGTGGCAGCGGTGGGATTGGGAGTTGGGTCTGTAGGTGTCACAGCTCTGAGTGACTCCATGCTGAAGGTCACACAGTGAGAGATGGTGGTAGAAGTGGGATTGGGAGTTGGGTCTGCAGGTGTCATAGCTCTGAGTGACTCCATGCTGAAGGTCACACAGTGAGAGATGGTGGCAGAGGTGGGATTGGAAGTTGGGTCTGCAGCTTTGAATGACTCCATGCTGAAGGTCATACAGTGAGAGGAGTTGGGGTTGCAGGTGTGTCAGCTCTGAGTGACCCCATTCTGAAGGTCACACAGAGAGAGATGATGGTAGCATTTCAAAGCTGCCTTTTTAAAGCTGGTTCCTGGTGCAGTGTCTGTCTTATTGGTAGAGGCTGATCCCCGGTGGGTGTTTCCCTTCTAATATCTCCCAGTGACTTGGAGGAACAGGAAAATAACCCAGCACCTGGGAAAGAAAGGAAGGCAGGAGCAGAGGACTCAGTCTGAGGGGAGAAGGGAAGAGAGTTCTGCAGATTAAGCTGAGGTTTGGTAATAAGACAGTGAGAGAGACGCAGACAGAGACAAAGAGCATCACAGGCACTGCACAAAGATCAAGATAATGAGAGATTGCGAGATATGATTAATGCACAATGAGAGGGAAAGATCGCAGTTAACTTGTGAAAGAGATTAGTAAAGAGAGACAGCCTGAGTAATGCAAACTTACAGAGAAACACATATAAAGTGCACAAGTAGTTCACCAAGATATCCTGTTCCAGAAAGAGAGAGAGAGTGTCTGAATCAGTGAAGATAGACAGGAGATTACATGGTCTGATTGAAAGTGTGTGAGTGTCTCTGTGTGTGACGTTTTACCCAGGCAGTCACAGCCAGAGGCTGGGTCCTGCCTGGTCTCTGCTGGGGGCTCAATTTATTTCTTCACCATCCAAGAAGGCTGAGGATGTGGGCTGCTGCTGCTGTGCTGACCTTCCTCCTACTGCAAGTGCAGACTGCAGGGACACAGGAGCCCCCACCGTAAGAGACATCAACACCTTTATCCTAATCTCTCTCTCCCCCTCCCCAGTCTCTCCATCCCCTCTATCTTCTGCTCTTGCTCAGATCCTCTCCTCCTCTTTGTCTGTCTGTTTTTTAGACATTTTCAGGCTAAAGAGCTTTTATTTAATTTCTAATATATGGTCCCTTCTTCAGTATTTGATGAAGGTCTGTCTGTTTTGTGGGTGTCAATGAGTTGTGGTATATTCTGCTAGGTGTACTCTCAGTATTTGATGAGGAGGTCGGTCCATGTTGTGTGTCTCATTAAGTGTTGACATTCTACCACCTTCTCTACCTGTTGTACTGGGTGTGGGATTTGTCCCCTGGGAGGTGCTGATGCACTGACGCAACCAATTGAGAAAAAGAGTCAAGGGGCTGTAGATGACCTAGAGAACTACGGTGGGCACCTGATGGTGGGTGTTAGGAATCAGCAGTCAGGAAAAGGATCTGGGAATCGCTGAAATCTTCAGAAAAGCAAATAGCACATTGGAACTAGTTCAGAAATAAAGGTGAATTATTGTAACACTTCTGCATGGTGTGACCACACCTTGAGTACTGTGTGCAGGTCTAGTCAACCCATCTCACAAACTCTATGTACTGGAACTAGGAAAGGTTCCACAATGATAAAGGGGATGGGACGGCTTCCCTGTGAGGAGAAGGGGTGGCTGAGAGGAGGTCTGATACCAGAGTACAAGGACTGGGGAACCCTCTAAGAAGTGAAAACATAAGTCTTTCCCTACCCAATGTACAGTGAAGCTCTGGACCTTGGTGCCAGAGAGTGTAGGTGAATGTAAAACAGGTTTGGGTAAAGATCTGGAGGATTTCTTAGCCCTCTTGACTGGCTTTTCTTCACCAGTTCTTTCTGGGAGGGAGCGAGTGCTGTGGAAGGGACTTTGCTATTGGGATCTGGACTGGCCACTATCATAGACAGAACCACTGGCCTGAGCCTGCTCGGCACGTCTGTTCTTCATTTTAGCTGTTTCTCCTCTTTTCCTCAGATTTTCTCTCTCTCTTCTCCTCCCTAGGACAGTCACTGTCATAAACCATCAGTCCTGACCCCTCTCTCTCTCTCTCTCTCACACACACACACACACTCACACACTCTAAGCTTTGTTTTCCATTGCCACTCTGCAGTACTTGAACAGTAAATTGAGGTATGACCTGCAGGAGAACCTTTCTACACAAACAGAGGAAATGAGTGAGCGAGATCTCTGAACTCTCCCCATGTCTTCATTTTAGACCTTGCTCTGGGAATCAGTTGGATTATTCTTAAAGCGTGTGCTGTTGCTAAATAATGAAGTCTTTTGTCTAGGGTTTTGCTTATCTGCAGCTCCCTTACATTCATAGCAAAACAAGGGATTATTACTCTGCTTCCTGTTGTTGAAATAATCCACTCACTCACTCTCTGTTCTAAAATGACCCAGGGTCCTGTATTTTTTGGCCTGAAGGGGGTCACTGGGCTGAGGTACAGGAAGCTCCTGGGGGGTGTCTAGCTGCTTCCCCCACCCCAGAGCACAGATAAGACACCCAGCAGCAGGAAAAGCTTAGTGGCTGTACCTAAGCCAGGTGTAATTACAGCCTGCGTCAAACTCTGGCTAATATCTATCCTGTTGGTCAGCATTCAGTTTGTTTAAAGGGCAGGAACAGAAAAGAAATGAATGTTAATTATTATTTTTATTAAATACCTTTGTTTCTTTTTTTTTCAATTTCTCTGTCTCTTGTCCCACCCCCTCTCTTTATTGCCTGTCTCCTTCTCTCCCATCTGTGCATGTGTGTCTTGTGGCTGTCTCTAACCCTGGCGGGTTACCATATGGCTCCAGACAAAGGAGGACACAATGATCCACTCCGGGTTTTGCTCCATTGAACGCAATGGAAGTAAAACCCAGACTGGCTCAATCTGTCCTCCTTTTTTCGGTGGCTCCAGTCTCAGGGCAGAGTCCCTGCTTGCTCAGGCTGCCCACCTGTCCCCACAGGTAGAGACTAGACAGTACTTGTGTGCACAGTCTCTGCCTGATACACTTCTCCAGTCTCTCAAAAGGGAGTCACAGGCTCACTCATTCCTGCCTCTGCCCTGACAGACAAGTGCAAACACAGATACCAACATTTCAAAATGACTGGGGGGGGGGGGGGGGGGGTGCCAAACACTGGCCCCTTCCTGGCCACAGAAAAGATGCTTGCTCAATATATTGGTGGTGCTCAGCCCCCATGACTACCTGAGTGGGTGTAGGCAAAAAACACACACGCACACACCGATACACAAAATTAAATTGAGAAGTACAGATAACCCTCTAAAGCAGTGCTTCACACCCAGCCAGGTTTTCAGGGTATCCACAATGATTATGCATGAGATAGGTTTGCCCATGTTACCTCCACTGTATGCAAATCTCTCTCATGCATATTCGTTGTGGATACCCTGAAAACCTGAGTGGCTAGATGTACTGGATTGGGACCCTGTTATAGACTGTTTCTGCATTTCTAAATTTAATTTCCCCATCCAATTTAGATAGAGAGTAACGTTTGTAGTTGATGTGTACGCACACACACACAAGGCCCAGGCCTTATATAAAAATAATGCCTGGCCCCCAGGCATGTATCTGAGGGGAGGCAGGGAAGTTTCTGGTCCATAAAGTCCTCTCTCTTTTTCTTTCTTGGCAGTAATTTCTCTGTGCTGTTGCCAGCTCAGCTCTGGCATCCGTCCACCCCCAGAGCCTGTGTCCTGATCAGCTATCTGAAAGACCCTGCTCAGCTTACGGTAGAGCTTCAGACATCAGCCAAGAAGCAGACCATCTTCCGGGCCTCGGGGTCCCTGCAGGAGCTCTTCCATTGCTTCCAGTTCCAGGTGAGAAAGAGGGTCCTGGGGGATTATTTTGGGGGTCCACTGTCGAAGGTCTGCGGTGACACCCCAGATGTACTGATCCAGCCTCACATGACTGGAGTTATAATCCAAATTTTTTTTATCCTATTCGAGGCCAGGGCTTTGCATTTGAGTTAGGTCCAAAGCTAGCAGAAACCAACTGAGCTAACAGGGAAGATCCAAACATATCTTAATTTTAAAAAGAAGCAGTTCTGAATCAACTCTATATCGCATTAGTGCCTTAAGAATTTCATAAACAGAAACGTCTTTAAATGTTTACCAAGAACGGTTCGACTAGTTACCTGTCTTAAATCCTTCATTCGACAATCCAGAGTTGCAGCATAGAAATTAAATGGACCATCCAACATGTGCTTAAAACATAAACCTTGGACTGAAGGCTAAGACAGCTGTAACTCGTCTTTAAGACGTGACCGTTTTCTTAGCCTCAGGAATGATAGAAATAGAGTAAAATAATCTAGTGCAGAACCTATAAAAATATAATGGACTAGACTTATGATTTTTAACAATAATTTTGGATTGAGATAGGAGGAGCCAGTGTAATTGAATTAATAAAGGTGTGGATTCATCATACGTTTGAGGCCTAAATATTCATTGAGCAGTGGGGTATATGTAATAGCAGTGGAAATCCCTGCATAAAATTACACTAATTCAACCGAAGGAGAATTAGTGCCTGAACCAAACAGGAAACTAATTTTCATGAAAATAAGGTCTTAACAGTCAAAGCTTAAAAAAAAAAATCTTTCTAACTATCGAATTTACCCAACAAGGAAAGTCATAATGAGACCTTTGATTTTTTTTTCACCAGTAAAGGCAGCATCTCCGGTAACAAACTTTGAGAAATATCCATCCGTAATATTTTGGATATATCTTTATTTAATTTTAAATAGTGTGTCAGGTACCAGCTTTCCACTTGCTCTAAGCACTTAGGTTACGTATATAATGAGAAGTACATATATAAGTACATAAGTAATGCCACACTGGGAAAAGACCAAGGGTCCATCGAGCCCAGCATCCTGTCCACGACAGCGGCCAATCCAGGCCAAGGGCACCTGGCGAGCTTTCCAAACGTACAAACATTCTATACATGTTATTCCCGGAGTTGTGGATTTTTCCTAAGTCCATTTAGTAGCGGCTTATGGACTTGTCCTTTAGGAAACCGTCTAACCCCTTTTTAAACTCTGCCAAGCTAACCGCCTTCACCACGTTCTCCAGCAATGAATTCCAGAGTTTAATTACACGTTGGGTGAAGAAACATTTTCTCCAATTTGTTTTAAATTTACTACACTGTAGTTTCATCGCATGCCCCCTAGTCCTAGTATTTTTGGAAAGCGTGAACAGACGCTTCACATCCACCTGTTCCACTCCACTCATTATTTTATATACCTCTATCATGTCTCCCCTCAGCCATCTCTTCTCCAAGCTGTTTGTGAAATACCCCCCCCCCCAAGCAACATTAAAATACTATCTGCACATGTGTAACAGTGGACCCCCAGTTCATGAAATCGCTTCCCAAATGAGCTTATATATACATTTAAAAGTACAGGAGAAAGCAGCAGTCCCTGACGGATACCACAGTCTTGCATTTAAAGGATAAGGCAGATACCAACATTAAAATACTATCTCACATGTGTAAAAGTAGACTCCCAGTTCATGAAATCCCTTCGCAAAAGAGCTGGGTCAGCCCCTTTGTGCTGACCTGGGGTGAAGCTTTGAGTCACTATCTGGCTAGTGTTGATGTCTCTTAAACTACCTGCAGGTTCCCCCTCCTGCTGGAGGCTCAGAAGAAGTAGCTGTGGTCAGCCTCAGAGCCCAAGGCTCCTCTTATCAATTTAAGGCCAGGAAAACAGTGCTGATCCGACGAAAGGACAGTAAGACCATCATTCAAACAGACAAACCCACGTACAAGGCTGGACAGACAGGTGGGTGTCCTCTGAGGCAGGAGAAGGGATCTCAGCGGCTTCCCCTCTCTGTAAAGTCAGTGGGGGGAGATTCCAGGGTCACTGAGAAGATTCTTTGTAACGTCTTCATAGTTGTGAAACTCACTCCCTTTTTTTTCCCCTTCTTTCTCTCTCTCTCCCAGTGAATGTCCGGATTGTGAATTTGGATGAGAATTTCCGTTCCAGCACTGATAAGGTGAAACCTGGTGGTGATCCATTGATACCAAACTTGATGGAAAGGGAGGGCAGGACAAAACTGTCCTGGATGGGCAATTCCTTTAATTAAAGGGATTTTCTAGCTGCAAATGGGTTATATTTTTGCCACAATACAGCAAAATATAGAAAAACATGGGAAATGATGGCAAATGAAACTCATGAGGCCTCTCCAGTCTGCCTATCCATACCATTAATCTCTTCCTCTGCATTAGAGATCCTGTGTACTTGCAGGGCTTAATTTCTGGGGGAACGGCCTGGAATCCAGTCCCACCATTTCTTCTCAGACTCCAGAACAGCAGGTAACGTTTGCTCCAGTACCCTCCCTTTCAGGAAGCCCTCTCTACCTGTTGCTACTGCCCCCTCACCCAGCTTCACAGTTCCACATCCTGTGTACATGCCCCAAGAGTTCTTGGTTTCAGATACAGGTTCATCTCCACCACCTCCACTGAGAAAAGGGGGTGAATTTGTGGAACGGCCTTCCGGTGCAGGTGGTGGAGAAGACTGTATCTGACTTCAAGGGAGAGGAAGGGATTGTAGAGGGCACGGGATGGGCAGGCTGGAGAGGCCATATGGTCCTCATCTGCCTACATTTTGCTATACTTCTGTTTCCATGAAGAAATATTTGCTTAGGCTTCCTCCCCTTTCACTTGCATCCTAAGCCCCTCCTTTCAGTTGAAAGAGACTCGTCTCCTGTGCGTTTATGCCACATAGGTATTTAAACGTCTCTATCATATCTCCCCTCTCCCACCTTTCTTCCAAAGTATATATAGAGGTGTATTTTCAAAGCACAAAGTTACGTAGTAACCTAGGGAACTTTGTAAGTCTAAGTGCTTTGAAAATGAGCCCCATACTGAGATCTTTAAGTCTGTCCCCGTAAGCTTTATGACGAAGACCACTGACCATTTTAGTAGCCGCCCTCTGGAAGAAGGGAATTAGGTAAGAAGCACAATATGTACTTAAATAGAGGGTCCTAGACGCACTAGCGTTTTCAGCCTGCGCTAATGCTAGGGACACTCACCTTAGTAACGCACCTTAGTAAATAGGGTCCAGAGTGTCTTGTTATATTTTTGTGTTCTGATGTGAAAGGAAATTGTAAATCACTCTAACACTCTGCACCAGTGATGTACAAATCCAAATACCTTGATCATTTAAATCTTAAAAAAATAAAGTCCACTCTGTACGGCCAGTGAATGGGGATAGGAACAGCTTTTCTGTAGACAAGCATTAACCAATCCTTTTATTTTTCTTTTCCATCTCTTAGCTTCCTTTGGTACAGCTGCAGGTAAGCTCTTCAATTTGGTACTTCTGCATAGTGTGCATCGTTTCTCCTGGCCCCTTTGGATCCTGCCGCTTCCCCACCTGCTTCTTAACCACTCCTAACATTTCAGCTGCAGTGGCGTACTAAGGGGGGGGGGGGGCGGTGGGTGTGGTCCGCCCCGGGTGCACACTGCTGGGGTGGGGGGGGGGGGGGCGATCCTGTCCGCTATGTTCGTTCTGTGCTCCCTCTGACCCGGAACAGGTTACTTCCTGTTCCGGGGCAGAGGGAGCATGGAAACGAACAAAGCGGACAGGCATGCGGCGTGCACCCGGGGGGGTGGGGCGCATCGGCGATCCGCCCCGGGTGTCAGCCCCCCTAGGAATGTCACTGTTCAGCTGTGCCTGCAGTACGTTATTTGGATTTTGCTCACACATTTTTCAGTAGTAGCTCAAGGTGGGTTACATTGTGGTACCCTGGGTATTTTCTCTGTGGAGGGTTAAGTGACTTGCCCAAGATCACAAGGAGCAGCAGTGGGATTTGACTGATGTCAAGACCCTTGCTCTAACCACTAGGGTACTCTTCCACTCCACTTACTCAGTAAGGACAGTCCATAAGCCGTTATTAAGATGGGGGAAATCCACTGCTTATTTAAGCAGCATAAAATGTATTGTACTGTTTTGGGTTCTTGCCAGGTACTTGTACCCTGGATTGGCCACTGTTGGAAAGAGGATGCTGGGCTTGATGGACCTTTGGTCTGTCCCAGTATGGCAACACTTATGCACTCGATATTCTGAATGGAATCTTGCTGCTCTTTGGGGTTCTACATGGAATGTTGCTACACTTTGAAATTCTGCATGGAATCTTGTTGTTCTTTAGAATTCTAGAATCTTGCTGCTCTTTGGGGTTCTATATGGAATGTTGCTGCTCTTTGAAATTCTGCATGGAATCTTGTTATTCTTTAGAATTCTAGAATCTTGCTACACTTTGGGGTTCTACATGGAATGTTGCTACATTTTGAAAATCTGCATTGAATCTTGTTATTCTTTAGAATTCTAGAATCTTGCTGCTCTTTGGGGTTCTACATGGAATCTTGCTACTCTTTGGGGTTTTTCCAGGTACTTGTGACCTGGATTGGCCACTGTTGGAAACAGGATGCTGGACTTGATGGACCTTCGGTCTCTCCCAGTATAGCAATACTTATGTGCTTATGTACTTATGACACCTGTGACAAATGCTTTGCTTTTCTGCATGCAGGATCCTGATGGGAACCAGATTGGCCAGTGGTTCAATGTGTTGCCACAACATGGGATCGTGGACTTGTCCTTCTCACTGTCCATAAAGCCTGCTCTGGGCACTTACACATTCATTGCAGGAAATGCCAGACACACTTTCACCGTGGAAGCTTCTGGTAATTATACCATTCTGTTTACCCTGAGGTCAGCCAGGAAAAGACACGAGGTGACTCTTACCGCTATAAGAGACAGAAAATACACAGCAGTGGTTCCAGAAATGTTTGTACCGAAGGGTAGTGAATTTCAGAGAGCGCACACAGCCGCCCTAAATGTATTTTCTCTAAAATAAATTCTGCTGGTTCAGGTGAAATTAGAAACATTTATACTATCAAATTCAAATTAAAAGAATGAAAAAATCTTTCAAACAAGTGCCCATGTGGAGGTTAATTTTATGAAGGTTTATGCACTTGTAAATCCTGTTTTACTTGTAGAAAAGAACTCACAATATTCACATATGTTCATACTTATGGAAAAATTTGTACTTACAGTTCAGTTCCTTTCGTTTCATGTCCTTGAGTCCTGCCCAGACCAGTCCAGATGAGTGGGTTATGTCATCCTGCCAGCAGATGGAGATAGAGAAAAACAGTTCAGAACTGACCACTCCCCTTAGAGGGGGCTAGTGCTGCCTCAGCTCCTCAGTATCCTATATCAAAGCTAAGACGTTTTACTAATTGAAGAGACTTTATTTATACAATCTCTGAACTTATTCACGTTTACTTTACATGTTCTGCCTCTGTAGAAGGTAAATGGAATAGGATGCTCAGAATGTATTTTTTCTGCAGATCTTCATAGTAACATAGTAAATGATGGCAGATAAAGACCTGAACGGTCCATCTAGTCTGCCCCACAAGATAACCTTATTTTACATGGTATGTGATACTTTATACCCGAGTTTGATTTGTTCTTGCCATTCTCAGGGCACAGACCGTAGAAGTCTGACCAGCACTGTTCTTGTACTAAAAGTTCTGAAGATTCTGGAATCCTAAAGAGTTACACGATTCCGGAATCCCAATTAGTAGCAACATTCCATGTAGAACCCCAAAGAGTAACATAGTAGCATAATAGATGACGGCAGATAAAGACCTGAACGGTCCATCAAGTCTGCCCAACAAGATAAACTCATTTACATGGTACGTGATGCTTTATATGTAGACCAGAGTTTGATTTGTCCTTGCCATTCTAGGGGCACAGACCGTAGAAGTCTGCCCAGCACTGGTTTGGCTTCCCAGTTACCGGTGTTGCCACCCAATCTCCGTTCAGATTCCGTAGATCCATCAGTTGTCATCATGAACCTGTAGCAAAGACATGGGGGAAGGGTCATTGGGTTCTCTGTTACTGTGCTGCATCCATAACATTGGATTCCACTTCTGCTTTTCTTTCTTCCCTCTCTCAGAGCTGGAGAAATTCCTCGTGGTGTTTCAGCTTCCCCCGGTGGTTTCTCTCTCTGATAAGTCCTTCCAGTTCAATGTCTGTGCTTGGTGAGTGGACAGAAAAGCCTATGTTGCTAACTTAATAACTCTATGCATCCCACTGCTCCCACCATCTCATGCCGTGTGACCTTGAACATTGAGAACATGAATCCCTGCAGACCAGCTTCTGATCACCTTCTCCCACCCCTATTATGAGAGGGGCACAGTGTACACCTGAAGACAGCAGAACTTCTTAAACAACAGACAGTTCTGACTGGCAACAGGAGATGATGTTTAATGAATGGATTCCTGCTATCCCTGGAAAAGGAAGCTGTCCGGTGGGAGATCCCGGTTCCCCGGCGGGAGATGATCTGTTTATGCTAATTTTGCTGTCTAATTCTGTCATTGGTTAGGTACACCTACGGAAAACCTGTGCAAGGTCTGGTGAAGATAAGTGTATGTCACCGATACTACCGAAACGCCTGGTATGGAGAGGGACCCAAGGAAGACTCCTGCCAAAATATCACTGGAAAGGTCAGATGGGCCCAAGTGCCCTGAGAAGGAGAAAATATCAGATGTGAGGGGTCTAGGGGTGGTAAGAGGGGAGAGAACGCCAGGAGTAAGGGGTTCAGGGGTACTGAGAGACAGAACACCAGGTAAGGGTGGCCTAGGTATGATGGGAAGGAAGGAGGGACAGCTGAGCAGAGGGCCCCAGGAGTACTGAGCGTGGGGGCAGAGGGGTGGGCTGAGTTTAAAGTTTCTCTTGTGGTATTTTTTAGATGGAAGGCAGAGGCAGTTTCCTGGCGGTGGCAGACATGGAGACTCTGAAGGCAGATATTAACAACTATCTCCTGAGTCTGGAGGTTCAGGCCACGGTGCAGGAGGATGACACAGGTGAGAAGCTCACAGCCACTTGCCACTAACAGGGAAAGCTTCTGGGATTGGGAGGGAAATGCTTGCTACATAGGGCCCTGGGAGGAAGGGGGAGTTCCCATTCTCTGACCTGATTATAACCCAGGGCAAATCCTCAGCTGTGTGTGTGAAAGAGATCTGTAAGGAAGCCACTTTTTCTCTCTGACCTCGAGTTCTAATCCCGGCTCTGTTCACAGGGGAGTCACTTTCCCTAGGGTCACATTAGCCATGGGTGTAGCCTCCCTTCCTCTCTCCCTCTGTAGGTTTTGTGGTCCACACGTCAGGAAATAGCCGACTATCATACACTCTCAGCCGTGTGATGTTCGAGGGTGTGGACATCTATTACCAGTCCAGGCTGCCCTACAGAGGGAAGGTGAGTGTCAGTCCGAGGGAGTGACACACTTTCACTAACCATGCCTGCTAATCTGTCTATTAAGATCCTCTGTGGATGTGATACTATCAAAATGATGAAATCTCTTGTATTGACCTTCCCCTCTTCTAAAGGGGTCTGTTATCGGAGCATCCTATATAATAAAAGGCACCTCCAACATTCTGAAGCTGACTGCATGGCTGAGGCATTCCTGCTCTCTGTATCCATCTCCTGAATTGACATCACGTACTTCCGGGTTCGTCACAAGCAGAAGTGACCAACCACACGAGGTTTCTCGGCTTCAGAATGTTGGAGGTGCATTCTATTAAATAGGATTGGTCAGTTCCTTGAAGCACAGCCAGAGCTCAGCGTCCTGCACAGTAACTCTCAGACACCAGAGAGAGAGGGGGGGGCCTGACACCAGAGGGAGGGAGGGAGGGAGGGGGGGCCTGACACCAGAGAGAGGGGGGAGGTATCTCTGTCTCACACACACACACTCTCTCTCACACACACTCTCTCTCTCTCACAGTCAATGTCTTTCTCACTCTCACACACTGTCTCTCACACACTCTGTCTCACACTGTATCACGTTCACTTTCTATGTGTCACACAGTCACTCACACACTCTCTTGGTCTCATACACTCAGTCTCTCAGAGAGTCTGTGTCTCACACACACTCTATCTGTGTGAAACACACTCTCTCTCTCACACTGTGTCTCACATACGCACTTGCACACACTCTCATTCTCACACACACACTCTCTCTCTCACAGACACACTCGCACCCAGACTCACTCTCTTTCTCTCACACACAGACACACACTCGCACATTCACTCTCTCTCACACACACAGTCACTCTCACATACACTCTCTCAAACATACACACTCCGAGGAAAACCTTGCTAGCGCCCGTTTCATTTGTGTCAGAAACGGGCCTTTTTTTTACTAGTTCTTAAATAATCTATTATTTATTTATTTATTTTGCTGCATTTGTATCCCACATTTTCCCACACATTTGCAGGCTCAATGTGTCGGTTTTTGGAATTGCCTCCCTAAAAAAAACTTAGATATCTATCAATTTATTTGTGTTGTAGGAAACACCTGAACACTTGGCTGTCCTGGAAATCTTTGAGTGAAGCTATTATTACTAAACAGTGTTTTGAAGTATTATTCTCTGGCTTGTTCCCAGTCCTCTTCTTTGTAATCTTCATGGAGCTGATCAGGTTTCACGGAATATAAGCATTCATGTTATGTGATGTTATCTCTGTGCACTGCAACCCTTCCATCAGTAGAAGATGAGGCAGGAGTCATTTGAGGTATCTCAGCAGTCCAGTGCCTGACTTTTGCCTCCTACTCCTCTGTGCAGATGAAGCTGACAGGTCCTGATGACTCTCCATTAAATGGACAGATTCTTCATCTGACAGTGCGAAGGGAAAACCAGGTTCTACTGAATGAGACCTATGAGACAGACAACACAGGAACGGCCTCCTTCATCCTGGATACAGACTCTTGGGGACAGGAACACATCGAACTGGAGGTGTGAACAGGCAGAAAATATTCCCCCTGCTTTCTCCTCCCTGCCTCTTTCTATCCCTCTAAGGTGCACAGGAGTCTGCCACCCAGGTACCCTACCATCGGGGGGCAGTGCAGCTTTAATCACCAAGTACAGCCAAGTTCTCTGGGACTCCCAGAGGACCTGCCTGCCTGAGACACTGAAACTGTAATTTTGTTGCACCAACCCCTAATCAGGCAACAGTTCCTAGATCTCTGCATACTGCCCCTGCTTTTCCCTTCCTGAGTGGAGGAGCGGCCTAGTGGTTAGTGCAGCGGACTCTGATCCTGGGGAACTGGGTTCGATTCCCACTGCTGCTCCTTGTGACTCTGGGCAAGTCACTTAACCCTCCATTGCCCCTGGTACAAAATAAGTACCTGAATATATGTAAACCGCTTTGAATGTAGTTGCAAAAACCTCAGTAAGGCGGTATATCAAGTCCTATTTCCCTTTCCCCCTTTCCCTTATGACATCACAATATCAGAAGTGAGCCAATTATCAGGCAATCAAGCCATTGTGACATCACTGATGAGGTTGGCTCTTATTGGTGGAATGAGTGGAGGAATAACCTAGTGGTTAGTGCAGCGGACTTTGATCCTGGGGAACTGTATTGGGCAATCAAACCATTGTGACATCACTGATGAGGTTGGCGCTTATTGGTGGAATGAGTGGAGGAGTAGCCTAGTGGTTAGTGCAGCAGACTCTGATTCTGGGGAACTGGGTTCAATTCCCACTGCAGCTCCTTGTGACTCTGGGCAAGTCACTTAACCCTCCATTGCCCCTGGTACAAAATAAGTACCTGAATATATGTAAACCTAGTTGCAAAAACCTCAGAAAGGCGGTATATCAAGTCCCATTTCCCTTTCCCCCTTTCTCTTATGACATCACAATATCAGAAGTGAGCCAAGTATTGGGCAATCAAGCCATTGTGACATCACTGATGAGGTTGGCTCTTATTGGTGGAATGAGTAGAGGAATAACCTAGTGGTTAGTGCAGCGGACTTTGATCCTGGGGAACTGTATTGGGCAATCAAACCATTGTGACATCACTGATGAGGTTGGCGCTTATTGGTGGAATGAGTGGAGGAGTAGCCTAGTGGTTAGTGCAGCAGACTCTGATTCTGGGGAACTGGGTTCAATTCCCACTGCAGCTCCTTGTGACTCTGGGCAAGTCACTTAACCCTCCATTGCCCCTGGTACAAAATAAGTACCTGAATATATGTAAACCTAGTTGCAAAAACCTCAGAAAGGCGGTATATCAAGTCCCATTTCCCTTTCCTATTTAAGATTCTACATGGAATGTTGCTAGTGGAGGAGTTGCCTAGTGGTTAGTGCAAGGGACGTTGGGTTCGATTCCCACTGCAGCTCCTTGTGACTCTGGGCAAGTCACTTAACCCTCCATTGCCCCTGGTACAAAATAAGTACCTGAATATATGTAAACCACTTTGAATGTAGTTGGGGAAGAAAGGCGGTACATAAGTCCCATTCCCTTCCCCTTTCCCTTCCTGCTCCCTCTCCCTTTCTCCCCTCCCCCACCAGCAGTTCCTGTATCTCTGTTTATTGCCCGTGCTTTTCCCCTCCTGCCCCTCTTTCTCCCCTCAGTGGTTTCAGTATTTCTGATTATTACCCCTGCTTTCCTCCTGTCTCCTACAGGGCTGGTATAAGATAGAGGAGCCTGTTATGGAGGAAGGAAAATACACGCTGTACCATGAGGCAGCCCAGCACACTGTCATTCCTATGTTCACCAGTTCCAGCAGCGTTCTACAGATCCAGCCCTTGGAGGGAGAGCTGCCATGTGGCCAGGATCAGCAGCTTACTGTGGATTATATTATAGATCCAAAGGACATGGAGACCAGTGCTAGTCACCTGGCCATAGCCTACTTTGTAAGTACTGACAACTGACTACAGGGCAAATCTCTGACCCTAGACTGAGGACGGGGCAGCTCCCTTTTAACCCTGAACCTAGAGTGTGCACATGGGAATGGGGATAGTGAGGGGATGAGACCAGATGCTCACCTTTACAGCTTCTTAAGATTTTATTTTCCAGAGATAATTTAAAGGGATTTTAACTAGGAGTTGATTTTCCTTCTCCGCAGGTCATGGCGAAAGGAGGGATTGTAGAGGAGGGACAGAAGACAGTTGAGAAAGATGGTGAGTCTATCTGTCTGTCCATCAGTATTGATTTGAGATTACAATGTCTTTAACTTGCATAGGTTGCTCATTTGGGCTTTCGTCTTTTCCGTTGCTCCTGCCTCTCATGTTGGTAGGCAACACTGAGTGGGGAGAGGTGGTCCGCCAGCTCAGGGGCTCCTCCGAGCTCTCAGAGTTTCTTCTGTTGGCAGCCATCGCTCCTGGTCCACTGGGTTAATCGTGCTTAGCTCCTACAGTTGCTCCTGTATGTCCCAGCTGGCCCGGTTCGATGTCCTCCAGCTGCGCCATAGGGGCAGGCTGCCCCACTCGCACAGCTGTGTCTCGGCTCGGCTGAGATCCTGGAAGTCGGATACGGGTCAGCTCTCTCCGCTCCGGCGCTTGTGTGTTTATAGCTGTGAAGTTAATGTCAGAGCATAAGATGGCGTTGAAGCAGGGTCTATAGCAGTTGCTTGGTCTCCTTCCTTCTCATGTCATCACTTCTGTTTTTGTCTGCAGCCCTCCGAGGTTCTTTGACTATCACCCTTAACATCGCAAGCCACATGGCACCCCAAGTCCGTGTGCTGGTATATGCAACATTTCCAAATCGGAAGGCCATGGCAGACAGCACCCTCCTCCAGATCTCCAAGTGCTTCACTAATGAGGTGAGGGGCACACGGGGCCAGGATGAAGGAGAGGAGGATCGTGGCAGGCCGTGTCCTGCCCTGGTTCTTCCAGTCCTTCAGTACGCAGATGAGGGACACTCTGTCTCTCTCTCTTTCTCGTTCTCTCTTTCTTTCTCTCTCTCTCTGTCTCTTCTAAATATCCCTTTCTTTGCTTTCATCTTGTACACTTTCTATCTGTCTCAGGTAACCCTGGAGTTCTCAGTTCCAAAGGTGTTTTCAGGCTCCAAGCTTGATCTTCAGCTCCAGGCGGCTCCAGGATCCCTCTGTGCAGTCTGCGCTGTGGATCATAACATCCAGCTCATGAGACCAGAGGATGAATTAACTACAGAGAGTGTGAGTGATGTGGTGATGAGAGGAGCCCCCCCTTCTCTCTGGGGAGGCATTGCACACCCCATTCTCCCTTTAATTCCCCTCCTGTTCTTGAGTCATTATCGGACTCCTAGAATAATGGACATTAACTATGAGTTTCTGGTGCACTTGGCAAAACAGAGTCACCAAACATCCACTGATTTTACAGCCTCCCTGACCCCATTCATGATTAACCAGGCAATGAACCTGGAAACTTCTGTTTCAATTTATAGGGCAGAGATTATATGAAATGCATTAATTCTTCCCATGATGGTAGTCTCACTTCATTCCTTTCCACACAGCTGTATAATTTGTTCAGTGAATGGTACCAAGGCGGTCACCCCTCCAAAGTCCAAGAGCCAGACCCCTGCATGGAGCCTGGATCTCAAGGGAGACAACCCACCATCTGGATTCCATCCTGGTACCAGCGAGACCCAGACATAAACAGTTTATTTAAGGTATGATGTGATACAGCCCATAGGAGCAACCTCTTCCCACATCAAAGGTCACACAGTGAGAGATTGTGGCAATGGTGGCATTGGAAGTTGGGGCTGCAGGCATCACTGCTCTGAGTAACTCTATGCTGAAGGTCACACAGTGAGGGATGGTGGCAGAGGTGGGATTGGGAGCTGGGTTTTGCATGTGCTACAGCTCTGAGTGACTCCGTTCTAAAGGTCACACAGCGAGAGATGGTGGCAGAGGTGGGATTGGGAGTTGGGTCTGCAGGTATCACAGCTCTGAGTGGCTATGCTGAAGGTCACACAGTGAGAGATGGTGGCAGAGTGGGATCGGAAGCTAGGTTTGCTTATATATTTATTTTAATCTCCAATAGGATGCAGGACTGAAAATTATAACTAACGTTGCTATAATTAAGCCGGTTGATTGCTCCGTTCCGCCGCAGATGCCCCTCTATATGGGATCATCTGACCAAGGTATGTCTAAGACTGCCCCATCTTTTTTATAGCTGACCTCCAAGTCTATGCTGGCTCTGTTACTTGCAGAAAGAAAGATGGCCTGCCTTTATACTTTCTGGAATCCGGGAAATGGCTGTGATTTTAAACATCTCTCTCTCTCTCTCTCTCTCTCTCTCTCTCCCCCCCCCCCCCCCCCCCCCCTCTCTCTCTCCTGTGAACTTTTTCTGGGAATAAACTGCAGTAAGTCAGATGCAGAGTGCAAATTCCCCTGACAAGATTTGATTTCCAGTACCAAATTATGAATCATTTCCAGTCCAGAGCTGTTCATCCTGCAGAAGAGGAGAGATTGGGCTTAGGAACATAGGTAGCGGATTCTAGAGGTCATCCAAGGCTGGGGTTTGGTACGCCTTACAGAACGGGGAATGGGAGGAGCGAGAGTATCCAGAGCAGAGGACAGAATAGTATTATAGGAAGAGACAGCCTCATTGATAGACTTGATAGCATATGGTTGAGAAGAGTCAATAGTCTGAAGATTCCTAAATGCATAAGTAGAGAGTGGATGGGCCTGGGGGGGGGGGGGGGGTATTTAAGTGTGAAAGTTATCAAATGATGGTCAGAGAGGGGAAGAGCTGAGGCACAGAAACCCGAGAGTGAGCAGTTGGGGAAGAAGATAAGATCAAGACAGTGGCCATTCTGATGAGTAGAGGTAGTGGAGCACTGCTGAAGATTGAAAGAGTATGTTAAAGAGGGATCATTAGCATGAATGTTAAAATCCCCAAGAATGAGGGAAGGAGATGAAGGTTCAAGAAAGAAGAAAAGCCAGGAGTCAAAGTCAGTGAGAAAGGAAGAAAGGGACTGCTACTCTGAGAGGTAGAGGAGTGAATAGACAGATGTAGTGGATTTTGAAGGAACAAAAGCAGTGAAATTAAGATGGAAGAAGAGGTTGAAATCTATGAGAGGGTGAGAGTAGTAGCCTGACACCACCTCTGTGGCCAACCGAGCAAGGAGTATGGGCGAAAAGGTAACCTTCATGACAGAGTGCCCCAGCTGAAGCTGAGTCTTCAGGGCATGCTCTGGTGGATCTTCTTCCACTTCTATCCCACTATCAGTTGGTGTACCTCAGGGCTCTGTCTTGGGGCCTCTTCTTTTCTATATCTATAATTCTTCCCTTGGTGCTCTGACCTCCTCCCGTGGTTTTCAGTACCACCTTTATGCTGATGACTCCCAGATCTACCTCTCCACACCAGAAATTTTAGCAGGAATCAAGGCCCAAATCTCAGCCTGCCTGTCTGACATTGCTGCCTGGATGTCTCATCGCCATCTGAAACTAAACATAACCAAGACTAAGCTTCTTATCTTTCCCCATAAACCAACCTCTCCTCCCATTTTCTATCTCTGCGGATAACACACTCATCCTCCCTGTCTCATCAGATCATAACCCTGGGGTCATTTTTTACTCCTCTCTCTCTTTCTCTGCACATAGTCAACAAACTGCTAAAATCTGTCATTTCTTCCTCTATAATATCACCAAAATTTGTCCTTTCCTTTCTGAGCACACTACCAAAACCCTTATCCACACTCTTATCATCAATCTATTCAAAATTCTGCTGCATGACTCATATTCTCCCAGTGTTACTATGCTCATATTAGCCCTCTCCTCAAGTCACTTCATTGGCTACTTATCAATTTCTGCATACAGTTCAAACTCCTCTTATTGACTTACAAGTGCATTCACTCTGCAGCTCCTCAGTACCTCTCCACTCTTACCTCGCCCTACACTCCTCCCTAGGAATGCCATTCATTGGGTAAATCTCCTTTATCTGTACCCGTCTCCTCCACTGCTAATTCCAGACTCCGTTCCTTTTATCTTGATGCACCATACGTTTGGAATAGACTTCCTAAATCAGTACGTCAAGCTCCAACTCTGGCCCTCTTCAAATCTAGACTAAAAGCCCACCTTTTTGATTCTGCTTTTAACTCCTAACCCTTACTCACTTGTTCAGTACCCATTTTTTAATCTTTCTCACCTTAGTAATTCCCTTATCCCTTATTTGTCTTGTTTATCTGTCCTGCTTAGATTGTAAGCTCTGTCCCTTCATTTTCAAGTGTTCAGTGCTGCGTACATCTAGTAGTGCTATAGAAATGTTAAGTAGTAGTAGTATCGTGAGCAGACCAAGTGCATGATCTCTTCTTCACCACGTGAATAAAAAAGAATAGTCTTCGTGTGAGGCACATATGGTTCTTCACTGGTACCCTGGCTAAAAACCTTTGCAGAAGTGGCCAAACTGTTTTTTTTTTTTTTTTTTTGGGGGGGGGGGGGGGGGGGGGGTTCGGTTAGAAAGTGGAAATACAGCAGAGACTCTCTGAGACTGCCAGGCTGGTGCTGGGTCAGAAACTGTCCAGATCCAGGGGATGTTCTGAGCTGGGCTGATACAGGTCAGCAGTGTGTTAAAGCATTGCATTGCATGGTTATATGATACCCTTTAGTCTGTAATACCCGGCTCCCTAGGCTGGGATGGTCCATTCTGGTTTATAAATGGGGGAGGGACTGTATCTCTAGATCAGTGATGTTGGTAATGCTCTGTGCTTCATACACCTACAGAAAGCAGCCAGTACTCACATAGGCAAGAACAGACACTCTTCGCTGACACCTGGCTCTGGAGCCTCCACTCAATTGGGTAAGTGCTGCTAGATTGTACTTAGATCATAGAACTTTCTGTGGGTAGCACCCAGGGAGTCGCTGATCATCTGTATGTAATCTCAGTTCTAATCCCTGGCTCTGTCACTGACTTTCCATGTGTAACCCTGGGGGAGTCACTTTACCTCCAGCGTCTTGGCTCTAATCTCTGGCTGTGCCATGGATTTTCTGTGTGTGACCCTGGGGAGTTACTTTAATTCCCACAGCAGCCCCCCCCCCCCCCCCCCCCCCCGCTTTATACAATGATAGATCATGTTGTGCCAGGTTATTTGCTTTTTGGCTCTCTAGATCCACTGGTAATGAATCAGTTCCAGTCACAGTCCCTGACACCATCACAGACTGGGAAGCTTCCATGTTCTGCATAGCAGACATCGGCTTTGGACTCTCACCAGCCAAACGTCTAAGAGCTTTTAAACCCTTCGCAGTGGAGCTGACACTGCTGCCCTCCATGGTCAGAGGAGAGAGCTTCCCTGTAAAAGTCACGGTCTCCAATAACCTATTCAACTGCATTAAGGTAAGGGACAAAAGACAAATTAATGTCATCTAACTCGTGGTACATCAGTCCCTTGCTACTTGAATTAGTGCATCATGGGAAGGGACATGGGGCTGATCTTGTGTGTTTCCTGTCCCCACATGATTGGTTTATTTGCAGGTCCATGTATCTCTGGTAGACTCCCCGGACTTCCAGGTGTCTCTCTGTCCCAAGTGTTCCTATACCAGATGTCTGTGCGCTGATGACTCTACAACTTTCTCCTGGAACATCACAGCTATGATACTGGGTGAGTCAGGTGGAGGAGGGAGGGGTACATGGAGGGTGGTACACAACTCAGTGTACTGAAGGCAATAGCGTGACATCACCGTCCCAGCTATCCCCCACTGGTGCTTCTCTGCAATGAGTTTATCTTTACTCAACCTTTCTTTCACACTGGAAACACCTGTCTCATTCCCCCACCCCCCCCTACAATTCTAAAGCAAGCATCCAATTACAGCCCTTCCTGTCACAAGAGATGACCATTGTATGCCAATCTCAGAAACTTTAAAAATCCTTGGAGTCACCATCGACCGCCACCTAACTCTCGAGACTCATGCGAACAACACAACAAAAAAAATGTTCTACTCCATGTGGAAACTGAAAAGAATTAGACCATTCTTTCCAAGATCTGTCTTCCGCAGTCTAGTGCAATCACTCGTACTCAGCCACCTGGACTATTGCAACTCATTATACGCAGGATGCAAGGAACACATACTGAAGAAACTTCAAACAGCCCAGAATACAGCAGCCAGACTCATCTTCGGAAAACCAAAATGCGAAAGTGCAAAACCCTTACGGGAGAAACTACACTGGCTACCACTCAAGGAACGCATCACTTTCAAAGTATGCACCTTAGTCCACAAAATCATTCACGGTGAAGCCCCTGCATACATGTCCGACCTAATTGACCTGCCACCCAGAAACGCTAAAAGATCGTCTCGAACCTTCCTCAATCTCCATTTCCCTAAGTGCAAAGGCATAAAATACAAAGTACTGCACGGATCGACTTTCACATACATGAGCACACAATACTGGAATACACTACCTCGCAGCCTGAAAATGACCTACAAACTGACCGACTTCCACAAACTACTAAAGACATATCTCTTTGAGAAAATCTACGGCAAGGATCAAAACACATGAAGCCCATACAATCTCATAGACACACGCCAATACACTCTCTGAAATCTCTTGTCCCGCACTCTCACCACTCCTAAACCCTACCCACAGGTAACATTGTCAGACCTCCCTGTTCCCTCAATACTGCTCTGTCCCCCTCTCAACTCACCACTGTTATATTCCACTGTTCCATCCCCTAATAATATCCTGCATTTACTCTGTCTTATATAACTCTTCACATTGTAACTCATTATTGCACTGCAACCGATTGTACTTCCATTATTTACAATGTATTGTAAGCCACACTGAGCCCGCAAATAGGTGGGAAAAATGTGGGATACAAATGCAAAATAAATAAATGATAAGAGGTGGAAGGAGTGTATAAATCAGTTCAACTATCTGAATTCACTTGGTCCTCTTCTCCAGCTCTCTCTGATTCCTCCACAATTTCAGCAGACTGTTGCATGCCATCCTCATGTGACTAAAGGTGTAGGATGCAAACTATCCCACAGCTCCCAGACCCTCCTGATGGTTAAAGTATCTGTGTCTCACTCTAGGGGAGATGAACCTGACTGTCAGCACCGAGGCTCTGAGCACCCGACAGATCTGCTCTGGGCAGGAGACAGTGGTACCAGATCAAGGCCGTACAGACACCTTGATCAAAACCATCCTTGTCCGGGTCTGTGTCTACACTTCTTTCCCCATCTCCCTCCAGTCTCTGACTTCTGAATGCTTTTATTATGTCATAGGGACCTGTTGTGAGGTCACAAAGCTTTGTTAGCTGAAGGAACCAGTAAGAGTTATCCCCTACTCCAGGAGCCTCAGCGCTAAGAGCACTTCAACCCTCCCTTCAGTCTCCTGGCTCCCTGATATGTTTTCAGAGCAGATTAAGACCAACCCATTATGATTTTTTTTTTTAATTTAAACTATTTCCAGGCAGGTCACAACGTACAATCAGAAATTACATTCCAATAACATGATATTATTAAAACAATTAAAACACAAAATCTGCGTTTTATAAATTTTCCCTTGCAGCCTCTGGTTTCTCCGCGGGAAATGCTAAGAAATTACTTTAAAGAAGTCCTTGAAATTGGTGAAGATCAATTTCCCCCTATCTCCCAGGTTTTTTATATCCCGGGTAAAAAAGATGAACAACATTTAAATAATCAGGCAATAGATGTCTCTGCATTGATAGAAAGTTCAGATAGTGAACAACCCACTGCTTCAACTTTACTTGCCACGGTTGCCTTGACCTCAGACAAGTCATGGATATTAAAGAAATTTTTCCTAAAGAAAGAGAAAACCTTTAGAGGATTACAAACTCGGATATTTCCTGACTTGTCGAGGGACACGCAGAAGCGTAGGCAAAAGTTCTTGCAGTTGAAACAGGAGACGCTCCAATTAGGAGCAACGTTTTATTTAAAATATCCATGTAAATGTTTGGTTAATTATCAGAATGTCAAATATGTGTATTTTGACCCTTCCCAATTATGTTCCTTTTTAACATCTAAGAGAGCTCTATAAGTGAATATATACCTAGCCTGTAATGCTGAAATCTTGTTTTTGGCTATAGTGTATTTGAAATGTTTAATTTCTTTTCCTTATATCTCCAGTTATTGATAACTTGGACTCACTATTCGTGGACTCTAAAGCATCTAAAAAAGGAGATGTTTTTCTTTATTTTCATTTTTGAGGAAATTCTCTGTAAACTAGTATTCTTTAGCTGCTTTTTTCTGTCAAGTAAATTTACTTGTGATTTATTGAAATAATAATAAACAAATAAATAAATAAATAAATAAATAAAAAAAACACAAAATCTACTAAACCCAGAGCCACAGTAAATCTCCAATACCATCTGAATCACCCAGACAGCACCAGTTGCCTGTGTGACTATTATGGCTTTAAAATGCTGTTAAATAAGATGAAATTATTCACAGGCCGAAGGTAGGGCCTTCTTAGAAGAAAGCGATGGGAGTGAATGGTTACCCTTGTAATCTCTTTTAAAAGGGCAGTGTTGGGATTTAAATATTAGCCTAATAATATCTATCCTATAACCAGCATTTTTCAACACACCAGCAACATTCACACATTTTCAGTGATGCTATGTTGACAACCAACAGTGTTGAACCTAATTATAAGCCCTGAGCTGTATGATCTTACCTTAAACCACATAATATTGTCTCTGTCAATACACCTCAGTGGAACACCTCCACCTTGCCATTATTTGTGTAGTCTGAGGGAGGTCTCTGAGAACTTTCAGGAGCACCAACCATAGTGTGTCTGAAAATTCACACACAAGGCATTTATATACTTGACATGCCAAGGCCTTGGAATATTGAGCCATCTTCAGGAATAAAAGACCTTGTGCATTAATAGACAGGCTGCCTACTGTGGGTGTCTGCACTGTGTCTCCCTGCAGATGTTGTCTGTGGAATTTGCACTTCTGTATTTTTATCTTCCTTCTGATTTCTTTGCATTATCTCCACAGCCAGAGGGGGTCTCAGTGGAAAAGACCCACAGCTCCTTGCTCTGTCTGAAAGGTAAGGGGATAAACTATGCATGGAAAAGTGTGTAAGCATATTATGTTTTGTGTATGTGGTATTTGCACCTGTATCTTTATGTACATGGATTTGTGGGCATGTGTGTGACTAGAGCACAGTTAAAGATGTGATGAGATGAGAGCACATATTCACAGAAGATCAGGAATTCCAGTTCCACTTCTACTGTTCATTCTGTAGGAACCTTTGAGGAGTCTGTACCACTGGAAGTTCCTGATTATGTGGTTGAAGGGTCATCTAGAGCCTACATATCTGTGTTTGGTAAGGAATTACGTGGAATTGTACACCAACTCTTATTCTCATACCATAATTCTAAAAGTATTCAGTATGACCCTGCATTTTACACAGATTTCTCATACCTCTGTGGAAAACTCCCTTTTTTCAGGAGACATCTTGGGTCCCACCCTGCACAATCTGGATAGACTGATTCAGATGCCCGTTGGTGGTGGAGAGCAGAACACGATGGCCTTTGTCACTGTCATATATATGTTGCAGTACCTGGAGAAGACGCATCAGTTGACTGATGAAATCAAGACACAGGCATATAAATATTTGATAAGCGGTCAGTACCATTCATTGGGAGGGCTAGATTGGTGGTGGGAGTCTAGGAGTATGAATCAAAGAGTGTGTGTTGAACCCCACGAGCACATACAAAAAAAATGGTCTTTCATGGAGGAAAGGGGACATTCAGTACATTGGACAGCTCAGTTATTCTAAACTCATGCAGGGAAAAAAATAAACATTCAGCACCATGGACAGCTCACTCAAGTAGGAACTGTATGTTGTGACCCACTTGGGAAGGGAAAGGAGGAGCTGATTCTCATGCTATCCTCCAGTATCCTCTAGTCATATCTGATTTCTGGAGTATCCATATGAAATATGCATGAGATAGAGTCAATCGTGTTGCTTTAGTTATGTGCAAATATATTCATTGTGACAAGGGTTTACTCAAAGAGCAGATTATGGATTCACCAATAGCAACTGAACAAAAGAAGATCTGTAAAATGCATTTTATGGATGCTTTTTAAATCCAGGTTATCAGCAGCAGTTGACTTATAAACACAATGACGGATCCTACAGTGCTTTTGGGAAACGCGATGGAGGCGGTAATATCCGGTGAGTGATTCACAGCGGCCCTCAAGGAGACTTACTGTGAAAGTAGGTTACGTTAGCACTTAACTTTATTTCAGACCACATCCCATTCAGTTTTAAAATGCAACCCAGAAGTGACCCGTTGCCCATTAATCTCCCCCCACTTTAGGCTGACTGCCTCGGTTATGAAGAGCTTTGTCCAGGCCGTGTCATATATCCCCATTGACCAGCAGACCATAAAGGATTCCATGAGATGGCTGAGAGACCAGCAGCTTCCCAGTGGCTGTTTTCCTGATGAGGTTAGTCTCTTCCTGTCAGCCATCAAGGTAGGTGCAAGACCACTTCAGTTAGATATCTGACCTTTTTGTCGTTTATCCCTGAAACACAGAGAAAGGTCTGAGCTAAATCTAAGAGTGTTGGTGTCTTTTGTCTGTCAGAGTAGGTTGTACTCTCCTGGACTCACACTGAGATACACTAGTCTGTAACTGGGACCTCCTTTTAGGTGGCCTGAAGCTACGTGGTGTGTCTGGGCACCTCGATTCAGTTACAGAATACTAATGTAACCTGATATCAGTGGACCTAACATTGTGGAGCCCAGGTTGTGGTAGCAAGTGGCAGCTGCAACCACATGAACACCCCTTTCATTTATACATTGTGCCACTCACCTGTATCCTTAGAGAAAAGCCACTTACTCCCTTAAATGGTAGATAGGATGCACTGCATAGGGCAGGTTGATGCCATTTTCAACGGGCTTTCCCGCAACTCTGCGCTATAAACAAACTGTGGGGGTCTCTTTAAGAGCCGCCAATATAATGCTAGGACTAACCACGAGTCCGAGGTCTCGCTCCCACTGCTCCCTGACTACACGCAGGTCTAAGGTCGGGGCATGATGCAAGAGCGCCCTGCAGAACCATGAAAGAGTGAGTGAGATTTATATGTGGGGGCAACATATAACCATTTATCTTTTCTTTCCCCTTCTCACCCCCCCCCCCCCCAAACACTGTTTGCATTGCAGGGTAGTGTGGATGATGGCAAATCTCTCACAGCCTATGTTGTGGTGACACTGTTGGAGATGGGCATTTCCACCTCTGTGAGTTACCCAAATCATTAATACTTTCCCCACATCCCTCCCCTAATACCTCTATGTCTCATTTAACAGTGGAAAGTAACATAAAAAACAAATTCCATGGTTTAGAATTGCTATTTGTTACTTATGATAGGCTGGGAGCGGGAAGGATGGAGGAGGTGACAGAGGTGGCAGTCACAGCATCTGATCACACGAGCAACTTTTACATAGTGAATTGTGTTGCAGAAAGAAGATTGTATAGCTATAAGCCTCTGAGATCTGTGTAAAAGAGGGTGCGTCACGATCAGTAAAAATAGGAACCAATCCACAGGGAGACCTGCATTTTCCACAGTGGCCAAAAGATGGTCCCAAAGCTCCATGAGTCCAAGCTGTTTTCCGAGATGATTTAGGGTTTATACGTAGCACTGGACAGTGCTATACAAAGGACCTGGTTCTGTCCTGCCTTCGGTCCATAGTGCTGGACACTGCTTGGCAAAGGACCCGGTTCTGTTCCTACCTCGTCCAAAGCGCTACGCATAAGTATGCAGAGCTCCTGGTTCTACTCCTGGCCCAGTGTTTCTGGATCTCTGTTGCTATAGTGACTGTGCTCAGAGCAGATGGGGAAAGGTGACACCAGGGCTGGTGCAAGAGTGTTGGGGGTCCTAGGAAAATCTTTAGCCTTACACCCCTCCCCAATTAATTTTCAAATCCTTGGTCCATCAGCTTCCCCACATCCATAATTTTTTAGACACATAAATACTTGAAAATAGCCTCCCCCCCCCCCCCCCACACTTTTCTGCAGGTAAAAATACTTGCTGATTGTTCTTAGAGTTTGTTTGACTGTCGAGACTTTATTCTTCTACTTTGATGCAGCTGCTGTTCTAGACAACTGCCTAGTCTTGCCTAATTGTTAGACCAGTCCTAGATGACACCAGATTTAAAGCTGATAATTGCAGGGATGAAGGAGGCCCTAGTGCATGAGCTCTGTTAGGTCAATGAGTGGATGAAAGTAAGCCGGCAGGGTAGATTTAAAAGAGGGGCAACGTTCCAGTGTAGTTATGAATGAAGACTCAAGGTGTCAGATCTGAGCCCCAGCACCCCTTGAACTGCATGAAAATGCTATGTCATAAGTACATAAGTAATGCCACACTGGGAAAAGACCAAAGGTCCATCGAGCCCAGTATCCTGTCCACGACAGCGGCCAATCCAGGCCAAGGGCACCTATGTTCTAAAATAAAATACAGTAATTTTTCTTCCTCCTTGCAAAGTCTACAGTTTCCGTGGACTTGGAGGGGGCCACCTGTCATTGTTAATGTCTCAAGTGATGGAGGAAAATGCTTCTTTTTCTTTCCAGGATGGCATGGTGTCGACGGCTCTGTCGTGCTTAATGGCCTCAGCCAGAAACCTTACCAGTCTACACACCCATGTGCTGCTGGCATACGCCTGCTCGCTGACAGGAGATGTGGACACCAGAGCATTCCTCATGGAGCTGATAGATCAGCAAGCCATCCAGTCAGGTAAGACCTCTGCTGAAAGTAAAAGAAGCTGCTTGGGTTTGGCTTGAAATGTCCTTTTTTTTTGTTGTTTTATTTTCTCTTTGGCTAAGTATTTCTAATGTTTGATGTATGTTCTGCAATTTATTGTTTGTATTTTATTAAAAGTTATTTTTTTAAATAAGCTTCCCAGCCCAGCCACCCTTTTCCTTTTCCCTAAATCACAGAGGTGGAAACTGCCCTTCCTCTGTCCTCCAAGCTTATTACTCACTCCTTTAACCACAGTGCCCGCCAGCTCCTGCAGTAATTCCCCTCTCCGTCACATCCCATCTCGTTCCCTGTTGGGTTCACGCATGCTACGATCACATCACCGGGCAATAAGCCCCTCTCTCCCTTTCACATTCAAACTATGCAATCATGTTATTTACCTTTCTTACAACTCAAACCATTCTTGGTCCATTCCCATCTGGTACACTGCATATTCTGTGTAAATAGCCTCGGCTAAAGTCTCTAGACCTTACTCAATCCATATCCCCTTAGTTTGTTGGGCTTTTTTACACCATTGATCACATCTGCTTCTTCATTCTTTCTGTGGATTTCCTGACTCCGTTGATCTTGCTTCTCCTTGACTCTCCCTTTTCATTTTTAGTGTATTATGTAATGGATGATTCTTCACTGTTATCCCATTAGCAGTTGGTGTCCTTGGAATGTTGTCTGGAGGTCTTCCCTTTGGCTATACTTGTCCTCTTGCTGTTCTTCTCTACTCCTCCCAAGGTTTTCATGACTGGTTTTATACTGATGTTTGGTAGATCTACCTTGGCACTAGAAACTTTCAACCAGGATCTAGTCTCAAAGTTTAGTTTGGTTGTCAGATATTGCCACTTGGATGTCCCACTGCCACAAACATGGCCACAGCAGACCTTGAGATGTTTCCTTCCAAATCCATTCTCCCTTCCTTTTTTTCTCCCTATTTCTGTAACACCTTTATCTTTCCAGTCTCTTTAGCAATAAGCCTTGGGGCCATCTTGGACTCTTGGATCTTCTACATTCACCTAAAATACATAGTTTTTCTCTTGAGTATCACCAGAATCCTTCTCACACTTTTTGCGTCTACTTCTAAAGGCATATCCAACTCAACCAGTTATGCTCCACACTTATTTATTCCTTAGTACAAAATCACTTTCTACAGATTTTTAGCCAATTTATCATTGACTTCCACATTCATACTCATTCACCCTGCACCATACACTTATTTATACAAATACAGTTTTACAGCTCTTGAGAAAACTTGCTAATGCAAATCATCATTATATATTATATATACAATGTTCAGTTATTTGAAGAAGTTGATTTAACCCAGTTGAGAGTGTTGTTACTTCTAAAGGCAGAGATGATTTTGGCTGGCATCTAACTTTTCTGAATAGATATTTAGGAAATACTGAATTTGTCTTCCCTCATGTTCTCCTTTTCGGTTCCTATTTTGCTCTTTGGATTTTTTTTTTTTCCGGTTACTATTCTTTCGTCTTTGTATTTTCAGTTTTTTTTCTCTTTAATTGAAGGATGGTTAAAGCAACATGAGAACCATGGAAGTAGGGTTCAAATCCCATTGACAATTCTTGGGACCTTGCCTCAGTTATAAATTGAATTCTCTAGGAATAAGGAAATAACTTACTGTACCTTGAGCTACTAGTGTAAAAACATACTTTTCCAGACTCAGTCATCTGACTACAGTCAGAATCATGACAGACCTCCCAGCGAACCATCTATAAAACTTACCTACACTATTAATGACCAGGAAACCCCTGTTGTTCAAGTCACTACATGACTCCCCATCCGTTTCCTTGTACGGTTCCCACTTTACCTTTTTACTGAAAAGTGCTGTTACTCTGCAGTTCATCCTTAAATCCCACCTCCTTAACATGTTCACTATCCATGGGACCGACCGGCTGCTCTTATCTCTGCTGTTTCTGCATCATTACCTTACCTGGAACAGCCTCTCATCATGGAGTCTGGCTCCTCTGGCATATTCAAAGCTAGTTTATTGGGTTTTTTTAAATCACCTTTTTTAGTCTGAAACATTGACTCTCCTGCTCATATAATCTTCTTGATTTTAACCATGTTTTCTATGATAAAAAGCCTGGTGTCTCTCATTGCCTTCCTCGATTAGCTATTACACTGTAAGCTCTGTGGGCAGGAAAACTGTCTTCCATGTACCCAAACATCTAACATTGCTACTGGACAATCCCACCCCTGAATTGGAATATGCTATATTAAAGGAGACTTGCTCCATTTTCAGACTGGAAACAGTGTGTGTAATGTTAAAGGAGACCTGTCGCTCTCAGGCTGGGATTGGTGTGAACAGAGTTAGAGATGATTTATCCTCATGCTAAGGTCAGTAAAAGGACCTCTGTTTCTCACCCCTCAGATGGGCAGCTTCACTGGGAATACAACACCCGGTCTGCAGAGAACGAGGGATACTGGGCTCAGCCATTCTCTTTTGATGAGGAGTTGACTTCTTATGTACTCCTTGCTGTCCTCTCGGACCCAGACTTAGAACGCATCGACATCGGAAGAGCATCTGCCATCGTGAGGTGGCTGACCAGGCAGCAGAATGCCTACGGGACTTATTCTTCTACCCAGGTACCATCCAGAGCCTGGGAGGTCTTGGGAGGCTCAGAGTCTCTGCTCTTAGAGGCTGGGAGGGTGATTTCTCACATTAATCTCTTTCAATGGCTCTGTTCTCTCACCCAGGACACAATGGTGGCACTCCAGGCCGTCACCAAGTATGCAGCGTTGACTTTCACTGAGGATGGAGAGGTCGCAGTGACAGTGACCTCCGCCCACAGCTTCCAGACGACCTTCCACGTAGATAACAGGAACAGATTACTGCTACAGCAAGCGTCTCTCACTGAGATTCCCGGGAGCTACGAGGTGCGGGCGAACGGCACTGGATGCGTGCTTGTGCAGGTGAGTGAATTTCAGAGGGTGTTCTTCTAGGATTCCCTAAATGCCACATCCAGTGCCAGGATGGGACTCAGTCTGAGGAGTAGATCAGGGCTGGAGTTAGGGCCCCAAAGCCTCCGCATCCAATGCAACCTGAACCAGAGCCAGGAATAGAACCCAGGTGTCCTACCTTGACAGATGTTGACGCTGTCTGATTCCCATGTCAGCTCCCTCTTCCCATCTGACTGGTTTACTGTATAGATTTCTCTCTCCATAAAGGTAACCCAGAGGTACAACGTCCCTCCTCCAATGAGCAACGCGACCTTTTCTCTCAGCTTGAGCATAGAGCCACAGGACTGTGCCAATTCTACAGGACTCCTGTTCCTCACTATCCATGTCAGGTACAAGGATGGGTTCAGCTCGGGAGGGAGTATTTCTGCCTAAGCGATATGCAGAAATAAATTATATGAATAAAACAGCCCTGGCTTCCTAATCTATTCTCTCACTGCAGTATCGCTGCCCCTCTTTCTTTCTAGGTACAACGGGAACTGCAATGCATCCAACATGGCTGTTATTGAGGTGGGGATGCTGTCAGGGTACAGCCCTGGAGACGACATGGAGCAAGTGGTAAAATCCTACTGAACCCCTGTTCTCCTCTGAGAAGCAGCCTCGACACTATAAACCCATCTTGTCCCTATTATGGTCCTCTTGGAAATATCCCTGAATATCCCCAAGACAGAAGCTGAATCCTGCTTCCACCTGTTTAGCCTTAGAGATACATTTTTCAGAGAGAAAGAGACACTACTACTACTACTTAACATTTCTAGAGCGCTACTAGGGTTACGCAGCACTGTACAATTTAACAAAGAAGGACAGACCCTGCTCAAAAGAGCTTACAATCTAAAGGACGAAATGTCAAGTTGGGGCAGTCTAGATTTCCTGCGTAGAGGTATAGTGGTTAGGTGCCGAAGGCAACATTGAAGAGGTGGGCTTTGAGTAAGGATTTGAAGATGGGCAGGGAGGGGGCCTGGCGTATGGGCTCAGGGAGTTTATTCCAAGCGTGGGGTGAAGCGAGGCAGAAAGGGCAGAGCCTGGAGTTGGCGGTGGTGGAGAGGGGTACTGAAAGGAGGGATTTGTCTTGAGAGCGGAGGTTACGGGTAGGAACATAAGGGGAGATGAGGGTAGAGAGGTAAGGAGGGGCTGCAGATCGAGTCCATTTGTAGGTTAGTAGGAGAAGCTTGAACTGTATGCGGTACTTGATCGGGAGCCAGTGAAGTGACTTGAGGAGAGGGGTAATGTGAGCATATCGGTCTAGGCGGAAGATAAGACGCGCAGCAGAGTTCTGAACGGATTGAAGGGGGGATAGATGGTTAAGTAGGAGGCCAGTGAGGAGTAGGTTGCAGTAGTCGAGGCGAGAGGTAATGAGAGAGTGGATGAGAGTTCGGGTGGTATGCTCAGAGAGGAAAGGGCGAATTTTGCTAATGTTATAGAGGAAGAAGCGACAGGTCTTGGCTATCTGCTGGATATGCGCAGAGAAGGAGAGGGAGGAGTCGAAGATGACTCCGAGGTTGCGGGCAGATGAGACGGGGACGATGGGGGTGTTATCAACTGAAATAGAGAGCGGAGGGAGAGGAGAAGTGGGTTTTGGTGGGAAGACAATAAGCTCGGTCTTGGCCATGTTCAGTTTCAGGTGGCGGTTGGACATCCAGGCAGCAATGTCGGATAAGCAGGCCGATACTTTGGCCTGGGTTTCTACAGTGATGTCTGGTGTGGAGAGATAAAGAGACAAATTCATCTTTTCCACCAGTTCCTTATTGAAAAACAACCACCCCACTGTTGTCCCCTAGTTCTCCCCTCATAGGGACAATCATCCTAGATAACCCAGGCCTCTTCTCAACTTTTATAGAGAAACTCCTTAGAGTAACAGCTCTGAGACCATAGGCTCATATAGACCCTTCTGATTTTGTTTTTTTTTTTAGCTCTTACGGGGGCCGTCTGTGAAGATGGTGGAAATCAAAGATGCCGCAGTCTCTATTTATTTGGACAAGGTGACAGTCGCAATGATCAGGTCACAGAAGCGGGAGGGGGGGGGCAAAGACATGGGGAGGAGAAAGGGATGTGTGCTGGTAGAAGAGTGGAAGGGGGGAGGGGAGTGCGTTGATGGAAGGGCTTGGTGAGAGCAATGTGATGGTGTGGGGGAAGGTCAGTTATTGATGGGATGAATGCAAAATGTGAGGGGGCAATTGGGGGGGAGGGGGTAGGTGCTGGGTGTAAAGAGAGAATTCACTAGGGGATGCTGTAGTGTGTTGTAAGTTGATTGTTTCCTGGCTACCGTTAAAACCCAAAGGGGTAAGAAAATTACAGACTGATTCTTTTCCTCTCTTTCCTGCAGCTGGACTGTGTTCCTCACTCTTACCCTCTCCCAATGACAAGAAAGATCCTGGTGGGTAACCTACAGCCAGCACTGGTGAAAGTCTACAACTACTGCCAGCCGGGTGAGGCACGTGGGCACACGTGGTGTATGTGGGAGGATACGGGGGGGGGGGGGGGGTGAGGGATTTATGGGTGAAGCTCGTGTGTGGCAGGTGGACACTTTCTAGTCAAGATGCTCATTTGCTGCTTCTCATCCAGGAGGGGATTAGGACAACTACTGCCAGCCGGGTGAGGCACGTGGGCACACGTGGTGTATGTGGGAGGATACGGGGGGGGAGGTGAGGGATTTATGGGTGAAGCTCGTGTGTGGCAGGTGGACACTTTCTAGTCAAGATGCTCATTTGCTGCTTCTCATCCAGGAGGGGATTAGGACTTCAGAAAAGATCCATTTGTGTGGCTTCCTGGACTTGGCACTTTTTCTTTCACAACCCCTAGCCATGGGACCCCCCAGTACTTGGAGAATCTTTGGCCCTCTGGGAGAGTCCCATAGCTCCCCTCCCACCCCACCAATCTGTGCTGTGGTGTAGGTAAAAGATCTGTGATGGGCAGAATGTGGAAAACATTTGTCCCTGAGGTTTGATTTTATTTTGTCAGACCCATCCCCCTCCCCCCCCCCCCCCCCCCCACTCTTCTGGTTCCTGTATCTACTACCCGTTGGGCTTCACTACAATCTGTCACCTGACTAGAGACCATGATAGGCTGTAGCATGGCAGTGCCAGCTAAACTTCACTTTCTATTCCAGAGAACAACGCAGTGATGGAATACAGCGCCCTCTGCTGAATAGGTAAGACTGAGTCATAACAGAGCCTGTGGCTAAGAGAGGTGGAGAAACTGTGTTGGGGGGGGGGGGAGGCAGGAGTTCTGTGACTACCCAGGTGACAGGGCAGAAGTATAATGGGGTAATTCAGAGATTAATAGGTGGGGGAGGGAGAATTCTGTGGTTGCTCAGACATTCAAATGGAGGAGTAGGTTAGTGGTTAGTGCAGTGGGCTGAGAACCTGGGGAACTGGGATTGATCCCCTCTGCAGCTCCTTGTGACTTTGCGGAAGTGACCTTAACCCTCCATTGCCCCAGCTACAAAACTTAGATTGTGAGCATACAAGACATAATAAATAGAAACCCCAGAAAGGCAGTATATGAAATCCCATTACGAGTGTCACCTCTTTTTTTTTTCACTCAGGAGACTGCTGGTGTTCATTTGCATAGGATCTTCCCGTCAGGAGACGTGACTCCAGCAGTAGTGGCAGAGAATTGTGATGGGGGAGTGGGGGGGGGGGGTTATGATGTTGATCTTTGCTCATCTTTAACTCTTCTGCTCTGATATGTGACTGTTCTCACTTTACACTGGATTGTTGCTCTCTCTCTCTCTCAGTAAATGTTTGATGAAGCTGCTGCTGTCTGTGAATTTATTTTATGCTTCTGTCTTACACAATAAGAGACATTTTCCACAGTAGAATTATTTTGGCAGGGGGGCGGTGGTGGCTGCTGCCATGTAGGCAGGTGATGTGGATGATGTTCGCAACCCTTGGGTAGGGAGAGCCCACAGTTATACAATCAGGGTATTTAATGGTCAGATTCCATGTGTGGAGATGTGGAAATATTTTAAATTGATTTGTTGCCACTGTGGAACTTTGTACATGTGTACAAAGAAGCTACAATGAGGCATTAAGCTGTGGAATTTGCTGCCAGAGAATATTAGGTTAACAGGGTTTAAAAAAATATTTGGACAAGTTAATGGAAGAAAAGTCAATAAGCCATTATTAAGATGGAGTTGGGAAATCCACTGCTTGTTTATAGAATAAGGAGCATACAATGTATTGCACTGTTTTGGGCTCTTGCCAGGTAACTTGTGACCTGGATTGGCCACTATTGGAAACAGGATGCTGGGCTTGATGGACCTTCGGTCTGTCCCAGTATAGCAACACTTATGTACTTGGGATTCTGAATGGAATGTTGCTACTCTTTGGGGTTCTACATGGAATGTTGCTGCTCTTTGAAATTCTGCATGGACTCTTGTTATTCTTTAGAATTCTAGAATCTTCCTACTCTTTGGGGTTCTACATGAAATGTTGCTACTCTTTGGGGTTCTTCATGGAATGTTGCTACTCTTTGAAATTCTGCATGGAATCTTGTTGTTCTTTAGAATTCTAGAATCTTGCTGCTCTTTGGGGTTCTATATGGAATGTTGCTGCTCTTTGAAATTCTGCATGGAATCTTGTTATTCTTTAGAATTCTAGAATCTTGCTGCTCTTTGGGGTTCTATATGGAATGTTGCTGCTCTTTGAAATTCTGCATGGAATCTTGTTATTCTTTAGAATTCTAGAATCTTGCTGCTCTTTGGGGTTCTACATGGAATGTTGCTACTCTTTGGGTTTCTGCCATGTATTTAAGTACATAAGCATTGCCACACTGGGACAGACCAAAGGTCCATCAAGCCCAGCATTCTGCTTCCAACAGTGGCCAATCCAGGTGACCTGAATTGGCCACTGTTGGAAACAGGATGCTGGGCTTGCTGGGCCTTTGGTCTGTCCCAGTATGGGAATACTTATGTATGCACCCTTTTATATCCCATCCATACTGTGATGCTGAAGTAAGTGCTTAAGTAAGTGCTTAAGTGAGTTAGTGCGTCTTGACACCCTTGCTGAACCCCTTCATCTACAGCCGGCGGAACAAGAGCATCAAGGATGCCTTAAAGCAGGCCTTATCAAAGAGCATCTTCTTCGCTAAGAGTGAGAAATAACAAGGCCAGATGCGTGTGGCATATCCCCTTCATCAGTGGTTCTCAAACCTGTCCTGGGGGATCCACCAGCCAGTCAGGTTTTCTGGATATTCTTAATGAATATGCACGAGGCAGATTTGCATATAATGGATGTGACAGGCAGATAAATCTGTCTGAAAACCTGACAGCCGGTGGTCCCCTAAGATAGGTTTGAGAACCACTGTCCTACACCATTTAGGTCATTAGTTCCTGAACCTGTCCTGGGGGTTCCCCAGCCAGTCAGGTTTTCAGGATATCCACAATGAATATGCATGAGATAGATTTGCATACCAAGGAGGCAGTGTATGCAAATCAAGCTCATGATATTCATTGTGGCTGGTTGAGGGCTTCCCCAAGACAGTTTTGGGAATCACTGATATAGGTCCTAAAAGTCACTTGCCCAGAAATGAGGTCGATTTTCTCCGCACCTTTGTATCTATTTATTTAATTCATTTATATTCCTCATCTAAAAACTAAGCTTAGAATTGAGAACGGGTACAAATGAGAATGACAGTCCACAGTGCTTCTGAACCCAGTCAGCACACGCAGCTAATCAGGTTTTCAGGATTCCCACATGAGCTAGATCTGCATTCAGTGGAGGTTGTCATGCAAATCTTTCTCATGCATATTCTTTGTGGGTATCCTGAAAACCTGACTGGATAGATATATCCTGGGTTGAGAACCCCTGTGCTTGTGAACCGAGGACACAAATTTTCTTACATTAATGGGGCGTTTGGGGGGGAGGGGAGGATTCAACATGTCCCACTCCATTCAGTTTTGGGAAGACAGCTTTGAAGAATTTATTAATTGCCAGTGGGGTTTTGCTTGATATTGGATGTGTGGCTGACTCTAGAGCAGGGGTTCTAGACCCAGTCCCAGGCCTACACCCAGCCACTCAGGTTTTCAGGAAACCCACAGTGAAGATGCATGAGATAAATTTTTATGCACAGCACCATTATATGCAAATCTATATCATTCAAATTCATTGTGGATTTCTTCGAAAACCAGACTGGCTTGCTGTGTCATGGGCTGGGCTGAGAACCCCTGGTCTAGAGACCTAAGTATCTGTGCAGTGGGCATTTTAGTACCCTCAATATTGAGCAAGATATTTCACTGTGTCCACGAAGGAGTCATCTGGGTTGCGTTTAGCACCCCTAATCATTCTGGAAAGTAGTCTCCTTTGTGGACAGCCTGGAACTGCAACATAAGACATGCCACACATCACCCTCCTCTTGACACAAAATTCACCCAGTCCTCCACAGGGGTGTAACACTCCCCACCCTCTTTGATATGCATAGGCGGTCGGTGGCCCAACTGTTTGGGGAAGCTAAAGGGGGCGGGGTTAGGGGTGGGGCCAGGGGTGAACCTTAAATCCATAATTGTCTGATAACACACAGAAAAAAATTAATAAATAAAAATAAAAGTCACAATTAATACCTTTTATTAAATTTAGATATGTATCATATGTCAAAGAATAAAGTGGTTGCTCAAAGCATATTCTAACCACAATTGCTCAACTGCAAAACACTATGCACAACTTTGTGCAAAAACACACTCAGAACCTTACTGTATTACACTGGGCAGAACCTAATACACCAACATACCATGACCCATATGGAAAATGCAGACCGTCAACAATATGAAACAAGGGATCATAATATCACAATTCTCATGTAGAGCCACAAAACACCCTAATTCATGTTTAATGTGGGATAAAATGCCATAAATAAGTAAATAAATATAAACTTTTAATGTTGAGCACCTGATTCTCAAAGTGGACATATTCCAAACACTATAATGAAAATAAAATGATCTTTTCTACCTTTGTTGTCTGGTGACTTTTTCTGATCATGCTGGCCCAGTATCCGTTCTGCTGCTATCTGTCCTCAGTGCAGGTCAGGAAGTCATCCTCCTTAAATATCTCCCTGGCAACCCAGCCAACCCCCCCCCCTCCCCCTGCTCTCCCAGCAGTAAGGTAAACAAACCATAAACCAATTTCTACAATTGTTACACAAGGCTAGAGGGCTTTCACTGCAGCTCCTGCTGTGAGGATGGAGGTAAATCAACAATTTAAACCTCTCAGAGCACAGCAGGGGAGGCTTAGCCTGTCCAAACCTCTTATACCGGGCGCCTATGTTGATATGTCATTCCTCCTTCAGTTCCCTCAAAATATTTTTTCATTATTATTATTTGCTTGATTGTAAACTTCCTTATGTCAGGTAACTGGATAAAGTGGGGATATAAATTGCCCCTATTAAATTATATTGTTAGTTGTCAGGGAAGAGAAACTCTGTGACCTGTGAGGTATGAATAATTATTCACCTTGTACTCCAACGCTTGCTGATAATTAAAATGATAATATTCAAAGTGGATATCTCTGAGGTGGGTCATTCTGGAACTATGAGCTTATGCTGAGCGTAAGCTGTCCTGCATGGCCGTCCGAACCGATGATCAGATGAGGGTTTTAGACAGATGATATAGATTGTGAATCCATCTTTTTTCCAGATTGGAGTTGTCTTTGTAGGACTATTTTGTCCCTCTCCCTTCCCCCCTCCAGAATGCTGGAGTTCTCAGCTCACCTGAGTCTACCTAAACTGGTTTTATTCTCTCCAACTCTCAATTTATCATGGATTCACAGTTCTTGCTTCCCTAAGAAAATCAGGAAGCTGTGTGTTCAAGTACTGTATCTTATCAGCGGGAAGGGCAAGGAGGAAAAAAACCAGGACTGAATTAGTCTTTCTTGGCTGGCATGGGCAGTGAGCCATCCAGTATATGGATGAAGGAGTGGTTAGAAGAACTGGTATTCCTGGGCTTCCCTCAATAAAATGAATCTCTCTGGGATCTTTATCCAAGAAATAAACAATTTTATTGCTTCATCAATCACATTTCATGGTTCCTAATGTGGACAGTTACAAACTCTGTGTGTGAGTGAGAGAGAAAGAGAGACTCATAAACACAACTCAAATATATATAAAATAACAGACTAGCTTTGGCATGATGACAACAGCTTGGAACAGCTGTTCTTTCTGAAGTAGGTGTCAAGAGTTGGTCAAAGGAGGCAGTGGAGTTCCTTTTATGGCATAAGCTTCTGATCTTTGCACTGATGCAATAACTGATTAGCTGAGATCAACGTATTTTTTTGTTTCCATTGTCACTTTCTAGTAACTCAAAAGCAAAAAAAAACACATATCCCAGTAAAACTGAACATACCCGAGCCACATACTTCAAAAGAGAGAGACACACTTAGGCATCGTGAGGTACCTTCATCACCAGAAAAAGTCTCTGTAATGCCAACACAGAACACATCCTGTGCTTAATTTTCCATATTTTCTCTGCAGTATCCAAGTGAGAAATGTGACATGAAACCAGTAAAACTGAGCAGCTCTGAGCTGGTACATCACAGAGCACTGGGACACATGGAAGGACCCCACAGCAGCAAATGGATTGTAACAGTTCAGTTGTCCCCACAAAATATTCTAGATAGGGGCAGAGCGAGTTGAGGTCAGAGTGGACACAGTGAGGGCTGTGTAGGCTACATCCTGCCATAGGAAAGAAAAACAAATAACATATACATTAAATGTGAACACATAGAGACACACAAAACAGTTACAAATCTGACTGCACAGCAAGACTCGTGCATCATTTCTGAGAATTTTCAAAAGGTACCAAGTAACAGTCCATGTTTCAGAGTCTTTTCCTCAATGCCAGTGCACCATTCCTTGGTGAAATGACTAAACATTCATTTGTGAGCATACAAACCGACCACTCCCAAAATGATTGGGAGCGCCAAACACAAAAGAAACGACCCCTCCTTGGACAGAAATGAAGGAGCTTGCTCAGTACTGAGGGGGGCGGGGGGGGGGGTCCCTCAGTGCCAACTAGCACCCACAAACCTAGCTCCTATGCTTGTGAACATATAAGCCACGAGAAGGTGGCCGTGACCCATGGAGTGAATCCAAAATGGAATTTGACTGAGGCTTCATGGCAGGATGAAGAATCAGAGAGGTTTAGGAGTAAATAAATGAAACGTGAGCTCGAATGGCCTGGCTGTTTCTTACAGTTTCAATGAGACTCAAGGAATACTGGAATTTCCAGAAATACCAAGAATAATTAAAAATAAACAATCTGCAACGTTTTCATCAGCGTGTAACCTGATGCTCTGTGCTGAGTGTGTTTAAAATAAGCAAAGTCGAAAATGTGGGTAAGAACTGAGGAAGGTTCCAGCATTTTCATCCTGGAGGGCTGTATTCCTTGTAATTTTCTTGAAAATACATATGGATTTGGTTTTCTTGATGTCTGTGACAAACGTCAGGAGAAATTTCATATAATAGAGAACCACTGTCCTCAGCACGCCCAGAATTGGCCCCATTGTGGCGCCTAATCTTGCAACTAATTTCTAGATTTTCCCCGCTGTGGCTTCCTCAGAAAATCTAAAGCACAGTTTTCTTCATCCTTTCCTCTGCTTGCAGCGCAGCCTTTAAGCATTGGTAAACTCTCAGGGACAGGGGACACTGCCAGGGCTGATCATTTGAAAAATAAGCCTCGTTCTGACATCCAGCTGTGACCTCTGAGGTGCTCAGAAGTTGTCCCTTACCTCATTTAATGTCGAAGAGGGCTTCGCAGCTTTTGAACCTGGGACGGGGAAGAGGAGAGCAGAAAAGGGGGTTAATATGAGCAAAGGGTATTTGATGAAACCATTCCTTCTACCCCCCACAATGTTAAAAACGAAGCAAATCCTGATGAAAGCATGAATCGAGGGCATGTCTTACAAATAGCAGATTCCTGCTTTCTATACCCCAACCCCTGTTTGTACTGGAGTCCACGCCCTGTTTTCCAGCTCACGGCGGAGCAATCGTATGGCAGAATATTCACTTATCAGAACAATCTTTTAATCTTCTGGATAGTAAATGGATTTAATATATTTATTTCATTGTTAAATCATTTTTCCCCCCATGGTTGGTTCCTTTTTAATTTGGTGACGTAGAAATGCAGGCTAGGGCAGCACTTAAACACTGTTAAGCCCACCTAACCTGGGATCTTGCCAGGTATTTGTGACCTGGATTGGCCACTGTTGGAAACAGGATACTGGGCTTGATTGACCTTTGGTCTTTCCCAGTATGGCAATACTTATGTACTAACCTCTGCTTAGTCATGGCTTAGTGCCACAGACTCGACTCGAGCCCCTTTTCACTTGTAATCTTTTCCATCAACTTTTTGTATCTGCAACGTTGACATTGTGCTTCTACTTTGCACAGGGAACCCAGCAAGGGGGACCTATGGGCCCTATCGCAGTGTTCCTGTACCATTTTGCTCACCTCAAAGTTCTTTGGGACAAGGTTTGTGTCTTTCTATGTGTTGCTTACTTAATCATTTCTATGGTTGTGCTGTATTAAAAATGCTCTTTCCCTGTCAACCACTCACAGGCCTGGACCAACAGTCGCACTGGACCCCCAGCAGTCAGAGTTCCATAGTTTCCATCGCAGAGCAGAAAACAGAGACGTGTGGATGCAACCAACACTATGGTTTATATATTTGCAGGTGCTCGTGAAATGCGGGGCTTTGTACGTTGTTCTCCCTATCCTGTGTCCTGCACACCATTGACACAAGGTAACTGTTGTCTCTCATTTTCCCTAGGCTCAATGTATGTGTATGTCTCTAGAATTTATTTTCTTTTGTACAGGTTCCCGCGCGGTGTTTCTGGGCAAAAAGGTTAGACCAAATTATAAAAACAACAACAAAGGTTAAAAGCTTGCATCTTTAGTCCAAGGAATTCTTTGCTCTTCCTGGAAGGAAAACAAAATCAATGCTACTACTACTACTACTTAGCATTTCTATAGCGCTGTACAAGTTTAAACATGGGGAAGGACAGTCCCTGCTCAAGAGAGCTTACAATCTAGATCTCTCCTACATCAGAGCCACATTTTAACAATCTTTAGAAGTGAGTCCAAGCACCAGGCTCTCCTTTAGGACATAATTTCTAAACCCAGAGGATACTCCTAGCCAGTCACGTACTCAGGATACCCCAAAAAAATGAATATGCATGAGATAGATTTGCATGCCCTACCTCCATGGTATGCAAATTTATCTCATGCATATTTATTATGAGTATCCACCTGACTGGGTTGAGAACCTCTGCTTTAGAAGTATTCAAACCATACCCTAATCCATGCCCAGTCCTGTTAACATACGTTTATAAATCATTTGTTTTAATTGTTCTAAAGCCTCATTCCCCTAAGCCTCTGGGCACAGCCACTGTCATCAAATGTCATGCATCACCAGGAGGGTCCTTAGAAGGGGGAGAAAGGGATGACCGTACAGCATTATAATTTCCTGCTACCATGCACATTAAATTTCAGGGCCCTGTACTCTCCTAAGGTCAGCCCTGTGATCATCTTACACATTCAGAGGATCTGATCGATCTGTATTAGCTGTGACTTTGTCTCTATGAACTGTTCAGTGTGAGGTAAGGTAACACCATTCTGATATTAGTTATCTCCAGGGGTTCTGTGGAAAGTCAAGAGAAGATTCTTAAAGTAACTTAAAAAAATGCTGGAGCCATTAGTAAAATATTTCATTCATAATTATGTTAGGAATCTGAGTAACTGAGGCTTTTCTCCCCCACAGATACAGAATGAGAGAAAAGCTGCCACAAAATCGGAAGAAGAGGATATACATTTGGTTTTACAGAAGGATTTTGTGTTACATGGTTATGAAGTAACAGATAGTGGTGTTACAGAAGACACTGTTACAACTGGTGGATATTTGAAAAGTACAAAAATGTTTTCCTGCCTGTCATGTGCTTGAAAATAAAATACACAGCAATTGCAACTACACTAACAGCAGTCATGAAAATGTTTGGAAAACTGACATTTTAACTCCATTTGTTGGAAATTATGAATGTTAAATCTTAATAAATATATTCTAGGTTGCAAAAATAATTGGCCAATGGTATCTTCTTGAGCAGATCAGAGGGAATCAGTAACACAGAAAAATGTGGAGCAACAATTGCACAGGCCAGAGATGAAACAACAGTCTTCAATGTGGATTAATACAAGGGTTAACAATCCAAACGGGTGTGAATATCAGTGTATATCAACTCATGCCAACACTTTACAAGGGGTGTGCAAAAAAAAAAACTAAAAAACAATGTAAATACCAGTGGAGTAAAATATTATCTGCTACAACTAAATTGCAGCTTTCAAAAAACGTACTTACAAGGATGTGCAGTTTCTTTTTAATATACTTGCCTTGAGAAGTGCAGTGTAGGCAAATTTTATGCATTGAGGGGTCCTTTTACCAAGCTGTGGGAAAAAAGGCAGCGGGGGCTGTTTTTCCCATGCGCCAGAGCCCTTTTTACCACAGCAGGTAAAAAAACCCTCAGGTACACAGGGCCACGCAGTGAGAAAACTCTTACTGCATGGCCATGCAATAGGTAGCCTTACCACCACCCATTGGGGTGGCGATAAGGGCTCCCACGCTAACTAGGCAATGCGAGGTGATGCCTGATTACCACCAGGCAAGCCATTTCCGTGGGTTTTCTTTTTTGCCCCGGAAGTGACGTGCGCATGGGGCGGGACTATGGCTGGCAGCAGTAAACCCGCATTGGGCTTTTGTTCTTGTGATGACTTATACTATTTTTATTGTCATCATAAAGAAAAAAGCAGGCATCTAGGCTCCAATGAAAACCACAATACAGCATTGGAAAAAATAACCCTCCCCCTTCTCCTTCACAGACCCCAGAAACTTCCACCAGACCATACAACTCCTCCTAAATCTTCTCCACCACCACCCCCCAATCCCCTAACAAGAGAGAATGCAAATGTACTTTGCTATTGGTTTTGACAAACCGAGATGGCTGCTGCAGGGGGAACCGGCTTCAACTTTATACTCATACCGTTATCCAATCTCAGTGGACCAGATAAGCTCATGTTCCCTCATTTAACCTCAAGGAGATGGAGTTTTTTTTGTTGTTGTATTGTTACATTTGTACCCCGCACTTTCCCACTCATGGCAGGCTCAATGCGGCTTACATGGGGCAATGGAGGGTTAAGTGACTTGCCCAGAGTCACAAGGAGCTGCCTGTGCCTGAAGTGGGAATCGAACTCCGTTCCTCAGTTCCCCAGGACCAAAGTACACCACCCTAACCACTAGGCCACTCCTCCACTGTTGCTACTATTTGAGATTCTACATGGAATGTTGCTATTCCACTAGCAACATTCCATGTAGAAGTCGGCCCTTGCAGATCACCAATGTGGGCGTGCAGGCTTCTGCTTCTGTGAGTCTGACATCCTGTACGTACAGGCATCAGACTCACAGAAACAGAAGCCTGCGCAGCCTATGGAATGTTACTAGTGGAATAGCAACATTCCATGTAGAATCTCCAATAGTATCTATTTTATTTTTGTTACATTTGTACCCCGCACTTTCCCACTCATTGCAGGCTCAATGCAGCTTACATGGGGCAATGGAGGGTTAAGTGACTTGCCCAGAGTCACAAGGAGCTGCCTGTGCCTGAAGTGGGAATCAAACTCAGTTCCTCAGGACCAAAGTCCACCACCCTAACCACTAGGCCACTCCTCCACTGTTGCTACTATTTGAGATTCTACATGGAATGTTGCTATTCCACTAGCAACATTCCATGTAGAAGTCGGCCCTTGCAGATCACCAATGTGGCCGCGCAGGCTTCTGCTTCTGTGAGTCTGACGTCCTGCACGTACGTGCAGGACGTCAGACTCACAGAAACAGAAGCCTGCGCAGCCTTCTACATGGAATGTTGCTAGTGGAATAGCAACATTCCATGTAGAATCTCCAATAGTAGCAACATTCCACGTAGAATCTCCAATAGTATCTATTTTATTTTTGTTACATTTGTACCCTGCGCTTTCCCACTCATGGCAGGCTCAATGCGGCTTACATGGGGCAATGGAGGTTTAAGTGACTTGCCCAGAGTCACAAGGAGCTGCCTGTGCCTGAAGTGGGAATCAAACTCAGTTCCCCAGGACCAAAGTCCACCACCCTAACCACTAGGCCACGCCTCCACTGTTGCTACTATTTGAGATTCTACATGGAATGTTGCTATTCCACTAGCAACATTCCATGTAGAAGTCGGTCCTTGCAGATCACCAATGTGGCCGCGCAGGCTTCTGCTTCTGTGAGTCTGACGTCCAGCCTTCTACATGGAATGTTGCTTTTCCACTAGAAGTCGGCCCTTGCAGATCACCAATGTGGCTGCGCAGGCTTCTGCTTCTGTGAGTATGTGCAGGACATCAGACTCACAGAAACAGAAGCCTGCGCAGCCTTTTACATGGAATGTTGCTAGTGGAATAGCAACATTCCATGTAGAATCTCCAATAGTAGCAACATTCCATGTAGAATCTCCAATAGTATCTATTTTATTTTTGTTACATTTGTACCCTGCGCTTTCCCACTCATGGCAGGCTCAATGCGGCTTACATGGGGCAATGGAGGGTTAAGTGACTTGCCCAGAGTCACAAGGAGCTGCCTGTGCCTGAGGTGGGAATCAAACTCAGTTCCCCAGGACCAAAGTCCACCACCCTAACCACTAGGCCACTCCTCCACTGTTGCTACTATTTGAGATTCTACATGGAATGTTGCTAGTGGAATAGCAACATTCCATGTAGAATCTCCAATAGTAGCAACAGAATCTCAATAGTAGCAACATTCCATGTAGAATCTCCAGTAGTAGCAACATTCCATGTAGAATCTCCAATAGTATCTATTTTATTTTTGTTACATTTGTACCCTGCGCTTTCCCACTCATGGCAGGCTCAATGCGGCTTACATGGGGCAATGGAGGGTTAAGTGACTTGCCCAGAGTCACAAGGAGCTGCCTGTGCCTGAAGTGGGAATCCAACTCAGTTCCTCAGTTCCCCAGGACCAAAGTCCACCACCCTAACCACTAGGCCACTCCTCCACTGTTGCTATTATTTGAGATTCTACATGGAATGTTGCTATTCCACTAGCAACATTCCATGTAGAAGTCGGCCCTTGCAGATCACCAATGTGGCCGCGCAGGCTTCTGCTTCTGTGAGTCTGACGTCCTCGTCAGACTCACAGAAACAGAAGCCTGCGCAGCCTTCTACATGGAATGTTGCTAGTGGAATAACAACATTCCATGTAGAATCTCCAATAGTATCTATTTTATTTTTGTTACATTTGTACCCTGCGCTTTCCCACTCATGGCAGGCTCAATGCGGCTTACATGGGGCAATGGAGGGTTAAGTGACTTGCCCAGAGTCACAAGGAGCTGCCTGTGCCTGAAGTGGGAATCCAACTCAATTCCTCAGTTCCCCAGGACCAAAGTCCACCACCCTAACCACTAGGCCACTCCTCCACTCAGTTTTGGCATTGTATAAGTCATCACAAGAACAAAATATTAAATAAACAATGGACTGCATTAGGGGCTTACAGCCCATTTAGTATGTTTAAACAAAAGAGATTTGCATGAACCAAAATATTTATTTTATGTTGACTTATAAAATCACAGAATAATCCATTTGTATATCTAAAAGGGATGTGATTCCATGTGCGCCAATGAAAGGACAGTTTCCATTTAATTTCAACATATTCCATCATCTTTATCACACCAGGCTTTCCAAGGTAGATTCCATCAACAGCGTGTAGTTGGACACTGGAGCTCGTTGCCGGAGAACGTAGTGACAGCAGCTGGCCTTATGGAGTTTAACGGGGGTTTGGACAGATTCCTGAAGGAAAAGTTCATTGAATATTATTACCTTTTTTTTTGGGGGGGGGGGGGGGGGGTTGCCAGGTTCCTGAAGCCTGGATTGGCCGCTGTTGGAGACAGGATGCTGGGCTCGACGGACCCTTGGTCTTTTCCCAGTATGGCAGTGCTTATGTGCTAAGACGAATCCATCAGGAAACAGAATGTCCTCACTGAAATCTGAATTGTATAGAAGAACAATGAATAAAAATAAGAGCATAGTTTATAATTGCTGTTTCTACTACTACTACTACCTAGCTACAATAATTTTTGAAGCTGTTTTAGAGATATTCAATTGTTATTTGTTTTCTCCTCACCTTTTAAGGCACTGCCTATCCAACTGAAACAGCTTTTTAGACTTGTTACAGAAGGACCAACAATAAAGAATGACAACGTGGTCCATGTGGATAGAGCAGCTCATAGGTTTGCATGCTTTGTTTTGAGTGTATGGCACTGACGGCTGCGCAGAAACAGAGATTAACCAAATGGCTTCCTTGCTTACAGAGCACTAGATAAGCTCACTTCCAGACCTTTCTATTAAACCTCCTTGCAGCAGCTCATAGCTTTGCTTGCATTGTTTTGTGTGTACGGCAATGACGGCTGCACGGGAAAGGGGGAGCGTGGAAACACAGATTAACCAAATGGGTTCCTTGCTTACAGTGGACTAGTTAGGCTCACTTACACTCCTGTCTATTAAACCTCCTTGCAGCAGCTGATAGGTGTATGGGAATGACGGCTGCACGGGAAAGTGGAAACAGAGATTAACCAAATGACTTCCTTGCTTACAGTGGACTAGATAGGCTCACTTCCAGACCTGTCTATTAAACCTCCTTGCAGCAGCTCATAGCTTTGCTTGCATTGTTTTGTGTGTACGGCAATGACGGCTGCACGGGGAAGGGGGGGGGGGGGGCATGGAAACACAGATTAACCAAATGGGTTCCTTGCTTACAGTGGACTAGTTAGGCTCACTTACACTCCTGTCTATTAAACCTCCTTGCAGCAGCTGATAGGTGTATGGGAATGACGGCTGCACGGGAAAGTGGAAACAGAGATTAACCAAATGGCTTCCTTGCTTACAGTGGACTAGATAGGCTCACTTCCAGACCTGTCTATTAAACCTCCTTGCAGCAGCTCATAGCTTTGCTTGCATTGTTTTGTGTGTACGGCAATGACGGCTGCACGGGGAAGGGGGGGGGGCATGGAAACACAGATTAACCAAATGGGTTCCTTGCTTACAGTGGACTAGATAGGCTCACTTCCACTCCTGTCTACTGCCTCCTTGCAGCAGCTCAGGTTTCCTTCCTTCAATCTGAGTGTATGGCAATGACTGCTGCACGGGAAAGTGGAAACAGATTAACCAAATAGCTTTCTTGCTTACAGTGGACTAGTTAGGCTCACTTGCACTCCTGTCTATTAAACCTCCTTGCAGCAGCTCATAGCTTTGCTTGCATTGTTTTGTGTGTACGGCAATGACGGCTGCACGGGGAAGGGGGGGGGGCATGGAAACACAGATTAACCAAATGGGTTCCTTGCTTACAGTGGACTAGATAGGCTCACTTCCACTCCTGTCTACTGCCTCCTTGCAGCAGCTCAGGTTTCCTTCCTTCAATCTGAGTGTATGGCAATGACTGCTGCACGGGAAAGTGGAAACAGATTAACCAAATAGCTTTCTTGCTTACAGTGGACTAGTTAGGCTCACTTGCACTCCTGTCTATTAAACCTCCTTGCAGCAGCTCCTAGGTTTGCTTGCTTTGTTTTGAGTGTATAGTAATGATGTCTGCGTGGGAAGTAGAAACAGAGATTAACCAAATTGGCTTCGTTCCATACAGTGCGCTAGTTAGGCTCATGTCCACTCCTGTCTATTAAACCTCATTGCAGCAGCTGATAGGTGTATGGGAATGACGGCTGCACGGGAAAGTGGAAACAGATTAACCAAATAGCTTTCTTGCTTACAGTGGACTAGTTAGGCTCACTTGCACTCCTGTCTATTAAACCTCATTGCAGCAGCTGATAGGTTTGCTTGCTTTGTTTTGAATGTATGGGAATGACGGCTGCACAAGAAAGTGGAAACAGAGATTAACCATATTGCCTTCCTTGCTTAGTGAACTAGATAGGCTCACTTCCACTCCTGTCTATAAGTAGAGGAGTGTGGTAGCCGTGTTAGTCCACTCTTAAGGTTATCAATAGAAATCAAACAAAATAAAACATGGAAAAGAAAATAAGATGATACCTTTTTTATTGGACATAACTTAATACATTTCTTGATTAGCTTTCGAAGGTTGCCCTTCTTCCTCAGATCGGAAATAAGCAAATGTGCTAGCTGACAGTGTATATAAGTGAAAACATTCAAGCATTAGTATGACAGTCTGACAGGGTGGGAGGAGGGGGGTGGGTAGGAAGTATGCATGGGGACATCAAAGCATATCATTGATATTCTAACAGGATGCAATGTGGTATGTATCATTCAGTGTAAAAAATGTAACGAAGGATGCTATATTGGAGAAACAGGCCAGATGCTTAAGACAAGATTCAATTTACATAGACATCATATGAACAATACTGGTGCCAGCAGGGTTCCCATGCCTGTTGGTCAACATTTTACAGGACCAGTACACTGTACCAGTGATTTCACAGTGAGAATCCTCAAAGGTAACTTTAAAACCATACAAGAACGTAAGACCTTTGAAGTCAGAATGATTGAATATTTTAACACCCAACAGAAAGGACTTAACAAGGATCTGGGGTTCCTAGCCCATTATAAACCATAAAGCTGTATGTCTCTGTTGATCACCCTCCCCTCACCTATCCACACCCACCCTGTTAGAATATCAATGATATGCTTTGTGGAGTGGAGGAGTGGCCTAGTGCTTAGGGTGGTGGACTTTGATCCCGGGGAACTGAGGAACTGAGTTCGATTCCCGGCACAGGCAACTCCTTGTGATTCTGGGCAAGTCACTTAACCCTCCATTGCCCCATGTAAGCCGCATTGAGCCTGCCATGAGTGGGAAAGCGCAGGGTACAAATGTAACAAAAATAAAATGTCCCCATGCATACCTCCTACCCACCCCCATCCTCCTACCCTGTCAGACTGTCATAGTAATGCTTGAATGTTTTCACTTATATACACTGTCAGCTAGCACATTTGCTTATTTCCGATCTGAGGAAGAAGGGCAACCTTCGAAAGCTAATCAAGAAATGTATTAAAATAAAACATGGAAAAGAAAATAAGATGATACCTTTTTTATTGGGCATAACTTGTTTGATTTCTATTGATAACATGTAGAACCCCAAAGAGTAGCAAGATTCTAGAATTCTAAAGAATAATAAGATTCCATGCAGAATTTCAAGGAGTAGCAACGTTCCATGTAGAACCCCAAAGAGTAGCAAGATTCTAGAATTCTAAAGAATAACAAGATTCCATGCAGAATTTCAAGGAGTAGCAACGTTCCATGTAGAACCCCAAAGAGTAGCAAGATTCTAGAATTCTAAAGAATAACAAGATTCCATGCAGAATCTCAAAGAGTAGCAACGTTCCATGTAGAACCCGATCTGAGGAAGAAGGGCAACCTTCGAAAGCTAATCAAGAAATGTATTAAAATAAAACATGGAAAAGAAAATAAGATGATACCTTTTTTATTGGGCATAACTTGTTTGATTTCTATTGATAACATGTAGAACCCCAAAGAGTAGCAAGATTCTAGAATTCTAAAGAATAACAAGATTCCATGCAGAATCTCAAGGAGTAGCAACGTTCCATGTAGAACCCCAAAGAGTAGCAAGATTCTAGAATTCTAAAGAATAACAAGATTCCATGCAGAATCTCAAAGAGTAGCAACGTTCCATGTAGAACCCGATCTGAAGAAGAAGGGCAACCTTCGAAAGCTAATCAAGAAATGTATTAAGTTATGTCCAATAAAAAAGGTATCATCTTATTTTCTTTTCCATGTTTTATTTTGTTTGATTTCTATTGATAACATGTAGAACCCCAAAGAGTAGCAAGATTCTAGAAATCTAAAGAATAACAAGATTCCATGCAGAATTTCAAGGAGTAGCAACGTTCCATGTAGAACCCCAAAGAGTAGCAAGATTCTAGAATTCTAAAGAATAACAAGATTCCATGCAGAATTTCAAGGAGTAGCAACGTTCCATGTAGAACCCGATCTGAGGAAGAAGGGCAACCTTCGAAAGCTAATCAAGAAATGTATTAAGTTATGTCCAATAAAAAAGGTATCATCTTCTTTTCTTTTCCATGTTTTATTTTGTTTGATTTCTATTGATAACATGTAGAACCCCAAAGAGTAGCAAGATTCTAGAATTCTAAAGAATAACAAGATTCCATGCGGAATTTCAAGGAGTAGCAACGTTCCATGTAGAACCCCAAAGAGTAGCAAGATTCTAGAATTCTAAAGAATAACAAGATTCCATGCAGAATCTCAAGGAGTAGCAACGTTCCACGTAGAACCCGATCTGAGGAAGAAGGGCAACCTTGGAAAGCTAATCAAGAAATGTATTAAGTTATGTCCAATAAAAAAGGTATCATCTTATTTTCTTTTCCATGTTTTATTTTGGTTGATTTCTATTGATAACTCCTGTCTATTAAACCTCCTTGCAGCAGCTGATAGGTTTACTTGCTTTGTTTTGAGTGTATGAGAATGACGAAAGAGAGATTAACCAAAGGGCTTCCTTGCATACAGTGGGCTAGTTAGGCTCCCACTCCCACTCCAAAAAAAACCCAAAACCCTCCACCTTGTTTAACCTCCTTCAACATTCGCGCGGCGCTGGGTTAGGAGCTGGTGATCGCCTGCATAGCAAAAGCAGCTCCTGAAGAAGCGCTCTCTCTCCTTAACCTCGAGATTGAAAGTCAGATCATGATCCCGGTGTGGTCACGCCCACTGTGACGTGGCAGGGTGGGCGGGGGGGGGGTGGAGGCTCGCCACTAAGGAGAACGAGATTGGCTTTACAGCGACCTCGCGAGACTTCATGGGAAGAAGTCTCGTCAGCCATATTTAAAGGGCATTGCTGCAGTCTGTAGATACACTTTCTTTTTGTTGTTGCGACTGTCAGGACCGGTGGAGAGCAGGAAAGACTGAGGATCCTCACTATGTCCAGAAGGTTCCACTACACCACCAGGGTGGCTTCAGGTAGGTGCTGGGTCAAAGGCTAAAGAGTTAGGTTAGGGTTTCTCTCTCTCTCTACTACTACTATTTAGCATTTCTAGAGCTTACAATCTAATAGACAAAAAATAAATAAAGTAAGCAAATCAAATCAATTAATGTGAATGGGAAGGAAGAGAGGAGGGTAGGATAAAGAATAGGATAAAGGAATCCTATTCAGAAGGAACGGATCCTAAGGAGCTTAGCCGAGATTGGGTGGCAGAGCCAGCCGGTGGTGGGAGGCGAGGATAGTGCTGGGCAGACTTATACGGTCTGTTGTGCCAGAACTGGTGGTGGGAGGCGGGGCTGGTGGTTGGGAGGCGGGGATAGTGCTGGGCTGACTTATACGGTCTGTGCCCTGAAGAAGACAGGTACAAATCAAAGTAGGGTATACACAAAAAGTAGCACATATGAGTTGGTCTTGTTGGGCAGACTGGATGGACCGTGCAGCTCTTTTTCTGCCATCATTTACTATGTTAGGTGGAGGCGAGTGGTTACGAGTCAAAAGCAATGTTAAAGAGGTGGGCTTTCAGTCTAGATTTAAAGGTGGCCAAGGAAGGGGCAAGACGTAGGGGCTCAGGAAGTTTATTCCAGGCGTAGGGTGCAGCGAGACAGAAGGCGCGAAGTCTGGAGTTGGCAGTAGTGGAGAAGGGAACAGATGAGAAGGATTTATCCATGGAGCGGAGTGCACGGGAAGGGGTGTAGGGAAGGACGAGTGTGGAAAGATACTGGGGAGCAGCAGAGTGAGTACATTTATAGGTTAGTAGAAGAAGTTTGAATAGGATGCGAAAATGGATAGGGAGCCAGTGAAGGGTCTTGAGGAGAGGGGTAGTATGAGTAAAGCGACCCTGGCGGAAGATGAGACAGGCAGCAGAGTTTTGAACCGAGGGGAGAGGTGAATAAGTGGGAGGCCAGCAAGAAGCAGATTGCAGTAGTCTAAACGAGAGGTGACAAGGGTGTGGATGAGGGTTTTGGTAGAGTGCTTGGAAAGAAAGGGGCGGATTTTACGGATGTTGTAAAGAGAGGTTTTCTTTATCCATTGCTTATGATGCCTTTTATTTCTAGGACTCTTTCGTGGGAGGGAGGGAGAGGTGGGGGATATTCGGCTTAGTTTCGTTTGTTACTGGGTTTAGCTCATCGGTAACATTTCTTGGGGGAGGAGAGAGGTGTGGTAGCCGTGTTAGTCCACTTTTAAAGGTAATCAATAGAAATAAAACGAGAGAGAAAATATGATACCTTTTTTATTGGACATAACTTAGTACATTTCTTGATTTAGCTTTCAAAGGTTGCCCTTCTTCGTCAGGTCGGAAATAAGCAAATTTTGGTAGATGACAGTATATGTAAGTGAGACATCAAAGCATTTCAGTGACAATCTAACAGGGTGGGAGTGGAGGTGGATGGGTGAGACAGGGGGATATGCATGGAGACAGGAGTGTCAAACAAAGCAGTACAATTTACAGTTTTATGGCTTATAGTGGGCTAGAAAGCCCAGATCTCTGTTAAGTCCTGTCTGGTGGGTGTCAAAATACTTAATCATTTTGACTTCAAAGGTCTTACGTTCCTGTATTGTTTTAAAGTTACCTTTCAGGATTCTTACCATGAAATCACTAGTACAGTGTTCTGTTTTTGTAAAGTGTTGTCCCACAGGCGTGGCATCCTGGCTGGCAATGGCATTTTTCATGTGATATCTGTGTAGGTTAAATCTTGTTTTTAGCATTTGGCTTGTTTCTCCAACATAACATCCTTGGTCACATTTTTTACACTGGATGATGTATACCACATTGGAAGATGAGCATGTGAAGGGTTCCTTTATGTTGAATATTTTTCCTCTGTGAATGACTGTGGGGTCCTGTGAGATGTTTTTGCATAGTTTGCAGCTGGATGTGTGCCATTCTCTTCTTTTTGAGTCTGTGTTGGGAGCTTACTTCTAATTAGCTTGTGTTTTAAGTTGGGTGGCTGTCTGAAAGGTAGTACTGGTGGGGATGGGAATATCTCTTTCAGTAATTCATCCTCTTGGCGTAGAGGCTGTAGGTCTCTTATGATTTTCCTCAGTTTCTCCAGCTCTGGTTTGTATGTAACTACAAGGGGGATTCTAATGTCTGTGGCTCTTTTCTTTGTACTGTAGCATATTTTCCCTGGGTGTTTTGAGGGAAGAGACAATATTCCTGGAGATTATTTTGGGGATGTAGCCTTTCTGTTTGAAGGATGCAGTCAAGATTTCAAGGTGTCTGTCTCTATCCCCTGGGTCAGAGCAGATACGGTGGTATCTTGTGGCTTGGCTGTAAATAATGGATTCTTTTGTATGTGAAGGATGGAAGCTGGAGTTGTGGAGGTAGCTGCATCTGTCTGTGGGATTCTTGTATATAGATGTTTGTATATTACCATTGCTGATTTGAGACTGTGGTGTCCAAGAAATTGACTTTTTCTGGGGAGTAGTCAATTTTGAATCTGATTGTAGGATGGTATGTATTGAAGTAATTGTAAAATTGTTTTAGAGAATCTTCCCCCTCAGTCCAAATCATAAAAATGTCATCAATGTACCGGTAGTATTTTAGGGGTTTGGTCTGGTATGTATTCAGAAATGTCTCTTCCAGTTCAGCCATAAAGAGGTTGGCATATTGGGGTGATGTCCTGGTGCCCATCGCTGTGCCCATAATTTGTAGATAGATATCATTGTTAAAGTGGAAGTAGTTGTGAGTTAAAATAAATTTGATTAATTTTGTAATAGTTTCTGGTGAGTATTGATGGTCCAGTGTGGATGTTTTTAGGAGTCTCCCACATGCAGCTATGCCATCCGCATGGGGAATGTTGCTGTATAGTGATTCTACATCCATCGTGACCAGAAGGGTGTTAGGTGGTAGTTGCTTGATAATTTTCAATTTATTCAGAAAGTCTGTGGTGTCTTGTATGAAGCTGTTTGTTTTGTGCACGAGAGGTTTCAGAATTCCCTCTGAGTCCAGATATTTCCTCCATGAGTGTGCCAGTGCCCAATATGATTGGTCTGCCGGGGTTTCAGGGTTTGTGGATTTTGGGTAGCATGTAGAATGTGCCCACAGAAGGCTGGTTTGGTATGAGTTTCTTCAGATGTGGCTGTACTTGTTTAGGAAATGTTCTGATAAGGTCTTTTAGTTGCTTTGTATAATCCTGTGTTGGGTCCTCAGTAGGAGGAGTTAGTCGGTTTGGCTTTAACTTTGTTTGTCTTTTTTAGTGAACTGCCATCTTGCTGTCCAGCCTGTCTCGGGCCTTTGAGCCTGCGCTGCTCGGCCTTTTCCCTCCTTCTCTGGGTGCGGAAGGCAGGTTGAGGATGTTGGTCTGGAGATGCGAAGCCCAGACTCATGCCGCCATTCACCAGAAAGGACATCGCACCATCCGGTGAGTCTCCCCGTCTTTGGTTTTTGTAAATGTTGTTTATCATAAAAGCTTTCTCACGTGGAACTCGGTTATATGTGTGATGCTCAGTTATGTGATGGGACGCGTGCGTGCTAAGGCCATATACGCCGACGCTTCAGCCGTCTTTCACATCCCTACGTTTGATTCACTGCGCCACATGCTTTACTACTGCGCAGGCATGCACACGCTGTTAATCCAAAGATGTTGGTTGTACCTAACTAACTTGTGTTGCTCGAACCCAAGGAGGTTAGGTAAAACCTCCAGTCTCCTTGTAAAACTCCTTGGCCTGAGCGCTCGCGCTTGGAATGAGGTGCGTGCGCATGCACTGCACGCGTTATTACTGTTCTCGTCCGTCTTGAACAAGGAGGTTTAATAGTCGGGAGTGGAAGTGAGCCTATCTCGTCCCCTGTAAGCAAGGAAGCTAGTTAGGATAGTCTGAGTTTCCCCTTAACAGCGCAGCCGTCATCCCCATTCACTCAAAGTAAAGCATTCAAACCCATGAGTTTCTGCATCCACATTGTTGTTTTTGGTTTTTTTTCTTTCTTTTTTTTAATTGTTGGTCTATCTGTAAGAAGTCTAAAGCTGTTTTAGTTGGATAGGCAGTGCCTTAAAAGGTGGAGGAGAATAGAAATAACAATTGTCTTTGTAGAAATATGATACAGGCCTAAGGCCTACTGCCCACTCTGAAGCCTACTTTGGAAAAAGTTAGGTCCAATCAAAATGGCATCTCTCATCTCTGTGTCAAGTAATTGCAAGAGATTTCTATCTGTACTGTGAAATCACTGCACCAGTGATTTCACAGTAAGGATCCTGAAAGGTAACTTTAAACAATACAGGAACGCAAGACCTTTGAAGTCAGAATGATTGAATATTTCGATACCCAACAGACAGGACTTAACAAGGACCTGGGTTTTCTAGCCCGTTATAAACCATAAAGTTGTATTTCTCTGTTTATCACCCTCCTCTCACCTATCCACACCCACCCTGCTAGACTGTCATTGAAATGCTTGGATGCTTCACTTATATATACTATCTGCTACCACATTTGCTTATTTCCGATCTGACGAAGGGCAACCTTTGAAAGCTAATCAAGAAATGTATTAAGTTATGTCCAATAAAAAAGGTATCGTCTTATTTTCTTTTCCATGTTTTATTTTGTTTGAATTTCTATTGATAGCTGTACAAAGAAATGACAGTTGGAAATAGCAGTTGTGAAACTAGCCCTGACCAGAGTAGCTGATATAAAACCACAGGTGCCAGTCACCCAAAATGTGAAATTTGCAGTCTGGAGCAGATTTGAAAAGTAAGAGGGACTTTCCTGGGACTTAAGAAAGTTTGTGGTTAGTGGACTAGGTTCAAGGTCTTGCAAAAGTTTGTGTTTAAGCAAGCTAAAGATGAGAACATGTATCACAAGATAAAGCTACTCTTCAGTGTAGCTTCCTCGTCCCAGAAGGCCCTGCAAGCTCTACTATTACCTGTGGCCGAATACCTCAAGCCTGCAGTTCACCTCTGAGCGAGGAGACAATTAACTTCGCCTCCAAAGTCCTAGACCATGGAAGGGAAAGAAAACTAAAAGGATTTTAAGACCCAGTAACCAGACAGATGATAAGTACAAGTTACTAGTTTTGTTTATTTAAACCCAATTTGGGATATGGGAAAAATGATGATCTTAACACATTAGGTTGTTTTGTAACATAAAGATACATTCATACATAAAGTAATAGCACAATTTTCTTCTTACAGGTGCAGCAGTAGAACAGTGAAACCAACAGACAAGTATTCAAAGTATCTTATTCTCTCTCAATCTATAAATTCCCTTTATATTGTGTGTCTCAAGAATCAATTATTTTGAATTACTTTGTCTTTCAGGTGTGAACACCCAGATTCAGTCTCTACAACAGGTAAGTCAGATTAAACTGTGCCCTTTTGCATAGGAGTGAAGACTTATCTTTGGCCCTTCTTGGAGTTTCTTTGTTCTTCCCCCTTGTAGGTTGGAGCTCAGGATCTTCTCTTTCAGTACAGGAACCTACTGCCTCATCCTTTAAATGAAATCAACAAAAAAACCTTCCTTCCTGACTAACAGCAGGAACAGCACTAGCTGGGATTCAGGGATAACTGTGGCTTGCTAACTAAAAAAATAAAGAATTGTATATCCTTCAGTAGTTTCTCTGTTCTTGTACTGAGTTCCCTAACTAAGGAAGGGCACTCTTCATTGGATCTTGCAGTCAACACAGCTCTCAGCATCTTTGTCTCTCCAAATTCATGCAATCCTCCACTCTAGTGCACCAGCATGTGAACACACATACTGCAAGCCCAACCTTAAGCTTGGAGACCAGTTTTCCTAGTGCCTTAACTGGGATACTTGCACAAATTTGTTTTACACAATCATGGTCTCTCTACCAGTCTTAATTGTAAAACTTTTTTTAAATAGCACACAAAAACAGTTTAGTTCCTTTCTCTTGTTCAAATCAAGCACAGCTCCATGCAGGAAGTCCAGAACTGCTTCTGGAGTCACAGCACTGACCACCAACAAGCTCTGGGAGCCCAGGTTAAAAAAAAAAAAAAAAAAAATATATATATATATATATATATATATATATATAACCCAATGGGTTACATTAGCATAAGCCAGTGCTAACCATGACATAATCTAGATCCAATCAGATGTGCTTACTGTAATATTACTGATATACTGAGTAAACCTATAAAAGTTAGCGTACTTCCTACTTCAAGTTAGAGAGGAGTCATAGCTCATTGTCTCTCCAGGGGAAACCGGTGCAGCTCAATAGAATTGGCAAATTACCCAATTGCTTTCCCCTGAATACTTTGAGTGATATAAAATATATCACATAAGACTAAAACCCAGATTGCACCTGTTTGCAACTGGGGGACTATATTCCTACGACCAATTGATTGTACATGCCACTTGTATATTCTTTGGTGTCTCAGAAAAAAAAGTGATTTCATGTAGAAATATCCTGTAATAAGCTTTGGGTAAGTAAGAATAAATTGATAATCTTTAGAACTATACTATCTCTCCTTCTCTTTATTAATATCTATTAATAATCCCTTGGTTTGGTTAAAGAATAAGTGAACTATTCTATTCAGAGATGGAGTCCGTTTTGAGGTCCAATCAGCCTTGAGGTTCTCTCTGGTATTACACAGAACCTAGGGGACAAGTAACCCCTAAATAATTCATCTATCACTAAGAGAGCTTCAAAAATTGTTGTACTGGTAGAAACAGAAATTTGAGTATTTTGTGCTCAGTTTTCTACACTAAAAACTAAATAAACACACTGTATACAATACAGATGGCCAGAGTTCAGTGAGGATATTCTATTTCCTGATGGGTTCATCTTAAATGTTCCAATCTGCCTTGGGAAGCCTGGTGTTATAAAGATAATGGAATAAAAAATTAAACTCCTTTTCATTGGGGCACATGGAATCACATCTTTTATCTGTTTTGTAGAAGTTTGCCTTTTAGATACACAAATGGATTATTCTGTTTGAGCATGTTTCAGAGACATGTGATTTACAAATCAAAATAATACAAATGTTTTCTGTCCAACCGATCTCTCATTTGTTGAAACATAACTAAATGTGATGGCTTATACTGTGCCAAACTGAAAATACAGTGAGACATAAAAAATAAGGTTTGGATTTTACTGAACTATTCTGTTTTAATCATCTTTATTAAAAGCAAAACACGGTGGTTGGGTAAGCTTCGTACAGAACAAGAAAAACATGGCAATATAAAAACTTTTACTTTTACCCCAAGAACCCTTCCCCTCCCCCTCCCTATAAGCCCACCTGACTGATTCCTGCCGACACAATAACACAACAGATGTACAGATCAGTGGGACTCAAAGCCTCCACTGTATGCAAATCTCTCATGAATATTCATTGTCAATATCCTCACAAACCTGAGTGCATTGGGTAACTCCAGGACCAGGTTATAATTAACATTATAATTTTATTTGTATTTGGGTAATTGAGAAAATGCTCTTAAAAATGATATTACAAAGCATGAAGTTGACTTGGTTAACTTCTGCTATATATCAACCAGTAGTAAATAATAGTTTGTGGAAACTTGCTTCTTCTGTTTTGAAGAATGCAGTGATATATCATAAAAATGCACTTAATATTGTTTTTTACTATCTTTTTCTTTTAACATGTATTACGTTGAAACCAGGGAGCATTTGAAAGCTCTTTTTTTTTTTCCTGTGCCTAGATTAAATGTGTGATATGACTGTCATAAATAGAAACTCTGAATGTTGAGCAACTGATTCTAATAACATGTCTGTTTTAGTGGCCCCATTACCAGGAGAAAAAAAATCTCTGCAGTAATATAACACATGCTTGTGTGTGTATATATATATATATATATATATAATGGGTTTTTTGGGATGATTGATGTATTAAGTGGTCCTTTCTATGTACACGACATACTTATTTATTCATGTTTAGATTTTACATACATGTATGTATAACATTTTATCATTTTATAGCATATACATTATCTATTCATGAATATATGAGAAACTATGGTGGTATGTTTTTTTTTTTTATATTTTAAGTACTAGTAACGAAGGCCCGTTTCAAATTGCAATGAAACGGGCGCTAGCAAGGCTCCCCTCCGTCCCTTTGTGTCTCCGTGTGTTGCCGGCCCCCCTGCAGCCTCCGTGCGAGAGCTATAGTGCAGTACAAGTACAACGTTGGAGCTGAGAATGTGCTCCGTCCTCAACGTCATAACGTTTGATGCGAGGGCGGGGCCCACAGACTGTGATTTTGTGTGGCTTCAGAGCTTCGAACTTACGAACCTGGCTTCGGTGACGTCAGTGCAAATAGAACGTTGAGGGTGAGTTTTATATATATATAGATGTTGTTTTTATATTTTAAATTTTATGTTTTATTTATTATAATTCAATCTGTTTGTTTATTGTAGCCCCTGACGCAGCCCTTGGTGGGCGAAACACGGCCTGTGTCTGGCAATTTGTTTACATGCGGTATCTTCAATAAAATCTTTCTGATGTTATATTGATCTGCTGGCTTCTTTTTCCATATTGGATTTTGCAGATCGCTTGCCTTGTTGTTTTTTTGTGTTGGGAAGGGGAAACTTAGACTGATCTAATTGGTCTTTATCTGCTGTCATTTACTATGTTTCAGTGTTCTGATGTCACTTCATTTCCTCCTGTCTGTCAAACCTCCTTGTTTTTGAACAGCTTGTCAGCTTTGCTGTTTGTGTACAGCGACATCTAGTGGTAGTCTGCTGATTTGGTTGCTCTTAGTCCCATTCTCTTTCCAGTGGTGTTCTTAGGATCACATAATTAATATGCATTACAGATGTGCCTAGAATCAAAGTCCAATGTATACACATTTTTCTTATGCATATTCAATATGATAATTTTGAAAAACTGACTGGGTAGGTGTCCCTCCAGGTTAGTAAATAGTTTCCTATGCCTTTAAAAGGATCTTAACTTTGTACCTGAGGGAGTGGAGGATTAATTGTTTTGTCCCAACATCATAAGGAACATTTGTGTGATTTAAATGCTTTTTTTCCCTGGTTCTTAGCCTGCTGTTCTAATCAGACTCCTCATGAACTCTTTTTGGTCCCTCTGATCCATACGATTGTCAGGCTGACAAAAGAAAAACTACTGGTAAGACTGCAGACTGAAAAGGGTGAATTTGTTAATTGTTTCTGCTCTCAACACCACATGTCCTGCACTTATGTTCTCCAGAACTGCCAAGTTTCCCAGTTCCAGGAGGCAGACTTTTTGGCCAGTCCAGGTTTTGAATCAGGCCAACTAAATTTTGGGTTTTGGCCAAAAATGCCTTGTGTATTTTCAGCTGAAACCCAAAACTTGTATCCCAAAAGCAGTGTGGTGGTTGTAGTCCTGGACCTTACCATTCGAAACTGCTGCTGCAGATCCCTAATACATCAAACAAGAATTGCCAGCACTGACTCAAAATGTCCCCTTTTTGAACTGGTAATGTGGCAGTTCTGGATCTCACTTTTGTGTAACTAAATCCTTATGGAACACTTATTGTGTCAATGCTACTAATACTTGTTCTGACCATTTTTTGAATGGCCTTTTGCTTTGCTATTGTCAATGCTACAGATACTTTGACCATTTTTGAATTGCCTTTTGCTTTGCTGTTGTGTCCATGCTACACATACTCTGACAATGTCTGAATTGCCTTTTGCTTTGCTGTTGTGTCAATGCTACACATACATATTCAATCTTGGTGTTCGGACTTACAAGTGAAAGCAATGTCAAGTTAAAAGACCTTCTGGCTCAAGTAATGTCAGAAGAAATCTTTTCTATGGATAGAAGTCAATTAACTTATTTTTGATTTAATTACTTCCCAATTATAGATGTATCATTTCAGATCTTCAATTTAATAAAAAATATCGTTACTGATCTTCAGTTTAATAAAATGCATGTCATTCTTTTTTACTATTGAGAACTTTAGGTTCAAGTGACTTCAGTTTAGAAGTCCATTTGGCTTCCATTCTCTGTAAAATCAATTTCCTATTGCCTCCTCTCTGGTTTTTCTGTGCTCTGTCTAAAACACAACATTTAAGGTCTTCAAATTTGTGATTATATTTCATAGTGTTCAACCAGTGGTTCTTTAATATTCTGTCTCGATTATATTTGATCTATGTTCCAAAATTCTAATTTTCAAAGCTCTTGTTGTCATACCTACATACAGCTTATGGCATGGACACTGAACTATGTACACTACATGATCTGTTCTAGAATTGGAAAAATGAAATAAAGGATAACTCTTGTCATTTAAATGATCTTCAAATTTTTTTTGTTTCCAATGTAATTTGGCAGGTGCCACACTTGGAATGACCTATTTTTTCTTCTGTATATTTTTATCAAGAGCAAGGACTGCAGGGCTTAATTCTTCTTTTAAATTTTTGCCTCTGGCAAAGGCAATACGTAAAAATGAATCTGAAAACAAAGGATTAGATTGTACTAAGTCCCAGCGCTTTTTAATCAGTTTGGAAATATCTGAACTCTCTGAAAATTTCATAATCATTGTACACAAATTTTCTTTTCCTTTATTATATGTACCTTCTAATAGTTCTCTATTGAATTTTGCCTGCTTGTATGCTTTCTTAATGGTTGATTTAGCATATTCTCTTTGCGTACGTTTATATGCAGCTTTGTCTGAGCAGTTTCCTAAATGTCAACATCTGACAGTTATACAGCTGTGGTGACAGTATACAGTTTACATACCAGTCATCTAAAACATTAATACACTTTTTGGATGTGGAAATTACAATGCAAAATGCCATACAAGAGCTTTTGAGACAGAGACCGACAGGAATACTTTCCTACACAGCACAAGTTGTCATCCGAAACATTTAAAAAACAGTTTACCACTGTCACAGATGTTGAGATTTAGGAAAATCTGCTCAGACAAAGCTGCATATAAACATCAAGCTAAGAACCTATCAAGAAAGCAAGTGAAAGTTTTACATTCTATAGATTCCGAATTCGAAATTATTTGAGATAGAAGGACTTTCACTTTGAAATTGTTTTGACCTGGAAGTCTGAATGGCATGAAGCCAGTGAATCTTTACCCTGTCAAATTCGTTACATTGCTCTGATGCATCGATCAGCTGATCGTAACGTCAGCAAAGGATAGAGGATTCTATATATGTAGAGTTTAGCATGTGACGCAAAAGCGCCATTTTGAATGAGGATGTCTGACAAAAGTATGTAAACCTAAGTTTTAAGAGCTAAGATTTTTAGATTTGAGTTTAAACATATATTCAGATTACTGTCTTTTTTTTTTTTTTTTTTTAGATTCAAATCGGAAAAGTAAAATCGCCAACAACACTTTACAAAAAAGCAGCACTTGTCCCTGAAGAAGCCACATTAACGGTGAAACGGTGGCACCGTAGGACTTGAGCTAAGTGTTGTATAGGCACTTCTAGTTATATTCATATGTGAGAGACAAAGTGCATATAAAAAATGTATTTGGACTATAACACTTTAAGCACTGAGAAAAGAAAAAAATAAGATGAATTTCAATCCCCATGATAGAAACAAGACAGTGTTGTATTGTATACTCTCGTTGTTAAATCTGGGACAGGTTGTCCGTCAGGTTTCTGAGGGACTTTCTTCCTAAAATTAACTATGAAGCCATTTGCACAGTGTCAATATTTGAATTTTTGTATTAGCTTACCATATTTCAGACACTGAGTGTACCGCAAGAAGCTTTAACATAGTAGGAATGGGCCCGAGTGCCAATAACTGAAGCAGACGCTGTTGTGTGGTTCTGCTTGGAGGTGGGTGGTGTGGCAGGCTGTGCAAATCAACCAGCACTGTCCTGCATAAACTTGGGTAGGAGATGGCCGTATGGTGTTTGCAGATTCTGCCTCTTGTTTCTCCTCCTTTAGATTTGGCTGTGCCTTGTCAGATCCTACATGGCATAAAAACTGTCCTGCAGTATTTTGAAGTGATTTAAAAATGTTTTACCAAACTGACTGGAATATATTTTGAAGTGATTGTTAAAATAAATTGCTGGTTGGGCTATGCTCCAAAACTGGGCCGATTTGAAAAATATTTGTGCTCCAAAAGTGAGCGGTTGTATGTCATTTTTAAGTGATTGAAAAAGTTTAAGGTGGCCGGACTGTGTTCCATAACTGGGCCCTTTGTATGTCACTCAAGTGAATAAAAAAAGATTTAACGAGTTGGCCAGACTGCGCTCCAAAACTGGGGCGTTGTATGTATTTTGAAGTGAGTGAAAATGTTCGGGCCCAGTTTTGGAGCACAGTCCGGCCACCTTAACATTTTCACTCACCTCAAAATACATACAACGGCCCAGTTTTGAAGCACAGTTCCCCTGCCAGATCTAACATTTTCACTCAATTCAAAATACATACAAGGGCCCAGTTTTTGAGCACAATCTGGCCACCCTTTGTATGTATTTTGAAATGTTTGAAAATGTTAAGGTGGCCGGACTGGGCCCTTTGTATGTATTTTGAAGTGAGTGAAAATGTTCGGGCCCAGTTTTGATGCACAGTCCGGCCACCTTATTTTCAAACACTTCAAAATACATACAAGCTGGCCGGACTGTGTTCCCAAGCCTGAAAGTTCTCAAGTGCTTAATAAAGGCAACATACAAGGGAGTTCACCCGGTAAGGGTGCTGCTAAGTTCCAAACATCCCAAGACAGTCGAAGGCTGGAAGATCCGGACCGGATCAGCAAGACTTCTGGAACATGGGAAACAGCAAACAGACAGTCCATCACAGCCACCAGGTGGCGAGATGAAACAGGAGCACAACCGTGACAGCCGGACTGTGCTCCAAAACTGAGCCATTGTATGTATTTTGAAGTGAGTGAAAATGTTCGGGCCCAGTTTTGGAGCACAGTCCGGCCACCTTATCATTTTCAAACACTTCAAAATACATACAACGGCTCAGTTTTGGAGCACAATCCGGCTGTCACGGTTGTGCCCCTGTTTCATGTTCTCATTCATCACGCCACTTGATGGCTGCGATGGACTGTCTGTTTGCTGTTTCCCATGTTCCAGAAGTCTTGGCAGTCTGGTCCGGATCTTCCAGCCTTTGACTGTCTTGGGATTTTTTGAGCTTAGCAGCACCCTTACCGGGTGAACTCTCTTGTATGTTGCCTTTATTAAGCACCTGGGAAGTTTCAGGCTTTGCCTTGGCAACAGAGGTCTTCAGTTATGTTCTTGTCCTTGTTACATTTCTTGCCCTGAAAGCTTGATTTGCCTGTCTTAGACTCTACTTGTTTCCTGGTTTGTTCTACTGTCTGGTGCCAGCCGAAGACTCTGCTTGATTCCTGATTTACTATTGATTGCCGCCAGCCTACAGACTCTGTGTGGTTCCTGGTCTCCCTGCTGCTTTGCTGCCTGCCGGTAAGACTCTGCTTGATTCATGGACTATTCTCCTGCTTCTGCTTAGTGCTTCTATTCCACAACTGGGCCCGTTGTATGTATTTTGAATTCAGTTCCCCCGCCAGATCTAACATTTTCACTCAATTCAAAATGCATACAAGGGCCCAGTTTTTGAGCACAATCTGGCCACTCACTTATGTACTTATGTAAACTGGGCCCTTTGTATGTATTTTGAAGTGAGTGAAAATGTTCGGGCCCAGATTTGAAGCACAGTCCGGCCACCTTATCATTTTCAAACACTTCAAAATACATACAGGCTTGGGAACTTTCAGGCTTTGCCTTGTCAACAGAGGTCTTCAGTGATGTTCTTGTCCTTGTTGGTCTGTTGCGCTTCCTGCCCTGAAAGCTTGATTTGCCTGTCTTAGACTCTGCTTTTTTTCCTGGTTTGTTCTACTGTCTGGTGCCAGCCGAAGACTCTGCTTGATTCCTGATTTACTATTGATTGCCGCCAGCCTACAGACTCTGTGTGGTTCCTGGTCTCCCTGCTGCTTTGCTGCCTGCCGGTAAGACTCTGCTTGATTCATGGACTATTCTCCTGCTTCTGCTTAGTGCTTCTATTCCACAACTGGGCCCGTTGTATGTATTTTGAATTCAGTTCCCCCGCCAGATCTAACATTTTCACTCAATTCAAAATGCATACAAGGGCCCAGTTTTTGAGCACAATCTGGCCACTCACTTATGTACTTACGTAAACTGGGCCCTTTGTATGTATTTTGAAGTGAGTGAAAATGTTCGGGCCCAGATTTGAAGCACAGTCCGGCCACCTTATCATTTTCAAACACTTCAAAATACATACAGGCTTGGGAACTTTCAGGCTTTGCCTTGTCAACAGAGGTCTTCAGTGATGTTCTTGTCCTTGTTGGTCTGTTGCGCTTCCTGCCCTGAAAGCTTGATTTGCCTGTCTTAGACTCTGCTTTTTTTCCTGGTTTGTTCTACTGTCTGGTGCCAGCCGAAGACTCTGCTTGATTCCTGATTTACTATTGATTGCCGCCAGCCTACAGACTCTGTGTGGTTCCTGGTCTCCCTGCTGCTTTGCTGCCTGCCGGTAAGACTCTGCTTGATTCATGGACTATTCTCCTGCTTCTGCTTAGTGCTTCTATTCCACAACTGGGCCCGTTGTATGTATTTTGAATTCAGTTCCCCCGCCAGATCTAACATTTTCACTCAATTCAAAATGCATACAAGGGCCCAGTTTTTGAGCACAATCTGGCCACTCACTTATGTACTTATGTAAACTGGGCCCTTTGTATGTATTTTGAAGTGAGTGAAAATGTTCGGGCCCAGATTTGAAGCACAGTCCGGCCACCTTATCATTTTCAAACACTTCAAAATACATACAGGCTTGGGAACTTTCAGGCTTTGCCTTGTCAACAGAGGTCTTCAGTGATGTTCTTGTCCTTGTTGGTCTGTTGCGCTTCCTGCCCTGAAAGCTTGATTTGCCTGTCTTAGACTCTGCTTTTTTTCCTGGTTTGTTCTACTGTCTGGTGCCAGCCGAAGACTCTGCTTGATTCCTGATTTACTATTGATTGCCGCCAGCCTACAGACTCTGTGTGGTTCCTGGTCTCCCTGCTGCTTTGCTGCCTGCCGGTAAGACTCTGCTTGATTCATGGACTATTCTCCTGCTTCTGCTTAGTGCTTCTATTCCACAACTGGGCCCGTTGTATGTATTTTGAATTCAGTTCCCCCGCCAGATCTAACATTTTCACTCAATTCAAAATGCATACAAGGGCCCAGTTTTTGAGCACAATCTGGCCACTCACTTATGTACTTACGTAAACTGGGCCCTTTGTATGTATTTTGAAGTGAGTGAAAATGTTCGGGCCCAGATTTGAAGCACAGTCCGGCCACCTTATCATTTTCAAACACTTCAAAATACATACAGGCTTGGGAACTTTCAGGCTTTGCCTTGTCAACAGAGGTCTTCAGTGATGTTCTTGTCCTTGTTGGTCTGTTGCGCTTCCTGCCCTGAAAGCTTGATTTGCCTGTCTTAGACTCTGCTTTTTTTCCTGGTTTGTTCTACTGTCTGGTGCCAGCCGAAGACTCTGCTTGATTCCTGATTTACTATTGATTGCCGCCAGCCTACAGACTCTGTGTGGTTCCTGGTCTCCCTGCTGCTTTGCTGCCTGCCGGTAAGACTCTGCTTGATTCATGGACTATTCTCCTGCTTCTGCTTAGTGCTTCTATTCCACAACTGGGCCCGTTGTATGTATTTTGAATTCAGTTCCCCCGCCAGATCTAACATTTTCACTCAATTCAAAATGCATACAAGGGCCCAGTTTTTGAGCACAATCTGGCCACTCACTTATGTACTTACGTAAACTGGGCCCTTTGTATGTATTTTGAAGTGAGTGAAAATGTTCGGGCCCAGATTTGAAGCACAGTCCGGCCACCTTATCATTTTCAAACACTTCAAAATACATACAGGCTTGGGAACTTTCAGGCTTTGCCTTGTCAACAGAGGTCTTCAGTGATGTTCTTGTCCTTGTTGGTCTGTTGCGCTTCCTGCCCTGAAAGCTTGATTTGCCTGTCTTAGACTCTGCTTGTTTCCTGGTTTGTTCTACTGTCTGGTGCCAGCCGAAGACTCTGCTTGATTCCTGATTTACTATTGATTGCCGCCAGCCTACAGACTCTGTGTGGTTCCTGGTCTCCCTGCTGCTTTGCTGCCTGCCGGTAAGACTCTGCTTGATTCATGGACTATTCTCCTGCTTCTGCTTAGTGCTTCTATTCCACAACTGGGCCTTGTATGTATTTTGAAGTGAATGTAAATGTTTGATCTGACCGGACTGTTCTTCAAAACTGGGCCGTTGTATGTATTTTGAAGTGTTTGAAAATGTTAAGGTGACTGGTCTGCGCTCCTAAACTGAGCCCTTTGTATGTATTTTGAAGTGAGTGAAATTGTTCGGGCCCAGTTTTGAAGCATAGTCCGGCCACCTTAACATTTTCACTCACTTTAAAATACATACAACGGCCCAGTTTTGAAGCACAGTTCCCCGCCAGATCTAACATTTTCACTCTGCTTCAAAACTGGGCCGTTGTATGCATTTTGAATTCAGTTCCCCCGCCAGATCTAACATTTTCACTCAATTCAAAATGCATACAAGGGCCCAGTTTTTGAGCACAATCTGGCCACTCACTTATGTACTTATGTAAACTGGGCCCTTTGTATGTATTTTGAAGTGAGTGAAAATGTTCGGGCCCAGATTTGAAGCACAGTCCGGCCACCTTATCATTTTCAAACACTTCAAAATACATACAGGCTTGGGAACTTTCAGGCTTTGCCTTGTCAACAGAGGTCTTCAGTGATGTTCTTGTCCTTGTTGGTCTGTTGCGCTTCCTGCCCTGAAAGCTTGATTTGCCTGTCTTAGACTCTGCTTGTTTCCTGGTTTGTTCTACTGTCTGGTGCCAGCCGAAGACTCTGCTTGATTCCTGATTTACTATTGATTGCCGCCAGCCTACAGACTCTGTGTGGTTCCTGGTCTCCCTGCTGCTTTGCTGCCTGCCGGTAAGACTCTGCTTGATTCATGGATTATTCTCCTGCTTCTGCTTAGTGCTTCTGTTCCAGTCCGGCTTGTGCCCGTCTGTGGTCTGCCTTGCCTCCTGTTTGGGTGATTTGCCTGCCGCTGCTGCTCGTCGGCAGTGGCCCAAGGGCTCACTTTTCCTCAGCAGCATGACACCGGCCACCCTTTGTATGTATTTTCAAGTATGTGAAAACGTTAAGGTGGCCGAACTGTGTTTCAAAACTGGGCCGTTGTATGTATTTTGAAGTGAGTGAAAATGTTTCATGTGGCTGGACTGTGCTCCACAACTGGGGCCGTTGTATGTATTTTGAAGTGCTTGAAAATGTTAAGGTGGCCGGACTGTGCTCTAAAACTGGGCCCGAACATTTTCACTCACTTCAAAATACATACAACTGGCCCAGTTTTGGAACGCACTCCGGCCACCTTAACATTTTCAAACACTTCAAAATACGTACATGGTGGCTGGACTGCGTTCCAAAACTGGGCCCGTTGTATGTATTTTGAAGTATTTGAAAATGTTAAGGTGGCCGGACTGCATTCCAAATCTTGGGCCCTTGTATGTCATTTTGAAGTGAGTGAAAATGTTTGATCTGGCCAGACTGTGCTCCAGAACTGGCGCTGTTGTATGTATTTTGAATTGTTTGAAAATGTTAAGGTGGCCGGACTGTGCTTCAAAACTGGGCCCGAACATTTTCACTCACTTCAAAATACATACAACGGCCCAGTTTTGGAGCGTAGTCTGATCAGATCAAACATTTTCACTCACTTCAAAATGACATACAAGGGCCCAGTTTTGGAGCGCAGTCCAGCCACCTTTTCACATACTTGAAAATACATACAAAGGGTGGCCTGATTGTACTCCAAAACAGGGCCATTGTATGTATTTTGATGTGAATGTAAATGTTCTGACCGGATTGTACTCCAAAACAGGGCCGTTGTATGTATTTTGAAGTGTTTGAAATTGTTAAGGTGGCCGGACTGTGCTTCAAAACTGGGCCCGAACATTTTCACTCCAAAATACATACAACGGCCCAGTTTTGGAGTACAATCCGGCTACCCTTTGTATGTATTTTCAAGTATGTGAAAATGTTAAGGTGGCTGGACTGTGCTCCACAACTTGGGCCATTGTAAGTATTTTTTGAATTGTTTGAAAATGTTAAGGTGGCCGGACTGTGCTTCAAAACTGGGCCCGAACATTTTCACTCACTTCAAAATACATACAACGGCCCAGTTTTGGAGCGTAGTCTGATCAGATCAAACATTTTCACTCACTTCAAAATGACATACAAGGGCCCAGTTTTGGAGCGCAGTCCAGCCACCTTTTCACATACTTGAAAATACATACAAAGGGTGGCCTGATTGTACTCCAAAACAGGGCCATTGTATGTATTTTGATGTGAATGTAAATGTTCTGACCGGATTGTACTCCAAAACAGGGCCGTTGTATGTATTTTGATGTGAATGTAAATGTTCTGACCGGATTGTACTCCAAAACAGGGCCGTTGTATGTATTTTGAAGTGTTTGAAATTGTTAAGGTGGCCGGACTGTGCTTCAAAACTGGGCCCGAACATTTTCACTCCAAAATACATACAACGGCCCAGTTTTGGAGTACAATCCGGCTACCCTTTGTATGTATTTTCAAGTATGTGAAAATGTTAAGGTGGCTGGACTGTGCTCCACAACTTGGGCCATTGTAAGTATTTTTTGAATTGTTTGAAAATGTTAAGGTGGCCGGACTGTGCTTCAAAACTGGGCCCGAACATTTTCACTCACTTCAAAATACATACAACGGCCCAGTTTTGGAGCGTAGTCTGATCAGATCAAACATTTTCACTCACTTCAAAATGACATACAAGGGCCCAGTTTTGGAGCGCAGTCCAGCCACCTTTTCACATACTTGAAAATACATACAAAGGGTGGCCTGATTGTACTCCAAAACAGGGCCATTGTATGTATTTTGATGTGAATGTAAATGTTCTGACCGGATTGTACTCCAAAACAGGGCCGTTGTATGTATTTTGAAGTGTTTGAAATTGTTAAGGTGGCCGGACTGTGCTTCAAAACTGGGCCCGAACATTTTCACTCCAAAATACATACAACGGCCCAGTTTTGGAGTACAATCCGGCTACCCTTTGTATGTGAAAATGTTAAGGTGGCTGGACTGTGCTCCACAACTTGGGCCATTGTAAGTATTTTTTGAATTGTTTGAAAATGTTAAGGTGGCCGGACTGTGCTTCAAAACTGGGCCCGAACATTTTCACTCACTTCAAAAATACTTACAACGGCCCAAGTTGTGGAACACAGTCCGGGCAGCTTGTTAAACCATTTTCACACACTTCAAAATACATACAACAGGCCCAGTTTTGGAGTACAATCCGGCCACCCTTTGTATGTATTTTGAAGTATGTGAAAATGTTAAGGTAGCTGGATTGCGTTCCACAACTGGGGCCGTTGTATGTATTTTGAAGTGTTTGAAAATGTTAAGGTGGCTGGACTGTGCTCTACAACTGGGGCCCTTGTATGTCAATTTGAAGTGAGTAAAAATGTTTGATCTGGCCGGACTGTGCTCCACAACTTGGGCCATTGTAAGTATTTTTTGAATTGTTTGAAAATGTTAAGGTGGCCGGACTGTGCTTCAAAACTGGGCCCGAACATTTTCACTCACTTCAAAATACATACAACGGCCCAGTTTTAGAGCGTAGTCTGATCAGATCAAACATCTTTACTCACTTCAAAAATACTTACAACGGCCCAAGTTGTGGAACACAGTCCAGGCAGCTTGTTAAACCATTTTCACACACTTCAAAATACATACAACTTGCCCAGTCTGGGCACCTTAACATTTTCAAACTCTTCAAAATACATACAAGCTGGCTGGACTGTGTTCCAAAACTGGGCCGTTGTATGTATTTTGATGTTAGTGAAAATGTTTGATCTGGCCGGTCTGTGCTCCACAACTGGGGCCGTTGTATGTATTTTGATATGAATGTAAATGTTCTGACCGGACTGTGCTCCACAACTGGAGCCGTTGTATGTATTTTGAAGTGTTTGAAATTGTTAAGGTGGCCGGACTGTGCTTCAAAACTGGGCCCGAACATTTTCACTCACTTCAAAAATACTTACAACGGCCCAAGTTGTGGAACACAGTCCGGGCAGCTTGTTAAACCATTTTCACACACTTCAAAATACATACAAGCTGGCCGGACTGTGTTCCAAAACTGGGGCCGTTGTATGTATTTTGATGTGAATGTAAATGTTCTGACCGGACTGTGCTCCACAACTGGGGCCGTTGTATGTATTTTGATGTGAGTGAAAATGTTTGATCTGGCCGCACTGTGCTCCACAAATGGAGCCGTTGTATGTATTTTGAAGTGTTTGAAATTGTTAAGGTGGCTGGACTGTGCTTCAAAACTGGGCCCGAACATTTTCACTCACTTCAAAATACTTACAACGGCCCAGTTTTGGAGCATAGTCCGGTCAAATCAAACATTTTTACTCACTTCAAAAATACTTACAACGGCCCAAGTTGTGGAACACAGTCCAGGTAGCTTGTTAAACCATTTTCACACACTTCAAAATACATACAACGGGCGCAGTCCGGGCACCTTAACATTTTCAAACTCTTCAAAATACATACAAGGTGGCCGGACTGCACTCCAAAACTGGGCCCGTTGTATGTATTTTGAAGTGTGAAAATGGTTTAACAAGCTGGCTGGACTGTGTTCCAAAACTGGGCCTGCTGCATGGGAGCCAACTTTTCAAAATTATTGGGGTTGCTAAGCCCATATAACCCCTCCCTGGACACATACAAGGAATTTTCTCAATATTGGGGGTGCTCAAGCACCCACAGTCGGCTGCAATGGCCCGCTGTATGTATTTTGAAGTCTGTGAAAATAGTTTAACAAATCTGCCCGGACTGTGTTCCACAACTGGGCCGTTGTATGTATTTTGAATTGTTTGAAAATGTTACGGTGGCCGGACTGTGCTTCAAAACTGGGCCCAAACATTTTCACTCTCTTCAAAATACATACAATGGCCCTGTTTTGGAGTACAATCCGGCTACCCTTTGTATGTATTTTCAAGTATGTGAAAATGTTAAGGTAGCTGGATTGCGTTCCACAACTGGGGCCGTTGTATGTATTTTGATATGAATGTAAATGTTCTGACCAGACTGTGCTCCAAAACTGGGGCCGTTGTATGTATTTTGAAGTGTTTGAAAATGTTAAGGTGGCCGGACTGTGCTTCAAAACTGGGCCCGAACATTTTCACTCACTTCAAAATACTTACAACGGCCCAGTTTTGGAGCATAGTCCGGTCAGATCAAACATTTTTACTCACTTCAAAAATACTTACAATGGCCCAAGTTGTGGAACACAGTCCGGGTAGCTTGTTAAACCATTTTCACACACTTCAAAATACATACAATGGCCCTGTTTTGGAGTACAATCCGGCCACCCTTTCTATGTATTTTCAAGTATGTGAAAAGGTGGCTGGACTGCGCTCCAAAACTGGGCCCTTGTATGTCATTTTGAAGTGAGTGAAAATGTTAAGGTGGCTGGACTGTGCTCCAAAGGTGGCCAAACTGGGCCCGAACATTTTCACTCACTTCAAAATACATAGAGTGGCTCAGTTTTGCAGCGCAGTCTGGCCACCTTACCATTTTCACTCACTTCAAAATTCATACAATGGCCCAGTTTTGGAGCGCAGATAAGGGTGGCCGGACTGCACTCCTAAATTGGGCCCTTTGTATATATTTTGAAGTGAGTGAAAATGTTCGGGCCCAGTTTTGGAGCACAGTCCAGCTGTTACAGTTGTGCCCCTGTTTTCATGCTCTTATTCATCTCGCCGGCTGGTGGCTGCGATGGACTGTCTGTTTGCTGTTTCCCATGTTCCAGAACACACAGTTTATATAATATATGTCAATAATATATTATTACAAGTTGCTTGGGGTGAGAACCTTAAACATTCAGATTAAAGTAAATACTCATAAAGGTACTCTCCTTTGATATGACAGTTGTAATAGCGATGAAACTACCAACAAATTGTGGTGAGGAAAAGGCCTCGAGAAACCCCGTGACACTATCAAACATAAAGGTCACTCGGGGTTGGGCTTTCTCATCATGGGCCAGAAAAACCTCATCAAACCAATTTCAACAAACTTTAAACACACTTAGCTTGGTTGGAAGTGAATCTCTGTGCTCTCATCTGTCTCTTAGTCCGTGTGTTTAAAGCTTCTTGAAATTGGTTTGATGAGGTTTTTCTGGCCCACGATGAGAGAGGCCAACCCAGAGTGACCTTTATGTTTTATAGTGTCACGGGGTTTCTCAAGGCCTTCTCCTCATCACAAGTGGTTGGTAGTTTCATCGCTATTACAACTGTCATATCAAAGGAGAGTACCTTTATGAGTATTTACTTTAATCTGAATGTTTAAGGTTCTCACCCCAAGCAACTTGTAATAATATATTATTGACATATATTATATAAACTGTGTGTTCTGGAACATGGGAAACAGCAAACAGACAGTCCATCGCAGCCACCAGCCGGCGAGATGAATGAGCATGAAAACAGGGCCACAACCGTGACAGCCGGACTGGGCCCGAACATTTTCACTCACTTCAAAATACATACAACGGGCCCAGTTGTGTAGCGCAGTCTGGCCACCTTGTATGTATTTTTGAAGTGAGTAAAAATGTTCGGGCCCAGTTTGAGCACAGTCCGGCTGTGCCCCTGTTTCATGCTCTCATTCATCTCGCCAGCTGGTGGCTGCGATGGACTGTCTGCTGTTTCCCATGTTCCAGAACACAGTTTATATAATATATGTCAATATATTACAAGTTGCTTGGGGTGAGAACCTTAAACATTCAGATTAAAGTAAATACTCAAAGGTACTCTCCTTTGATATGACAGTTGTAATAGCGATGAAACTACCAACAAATTGTGGTGAGGAAAGGCCTCGAGAAACCCCGGGACACTATCAAACATAAAGATCACTCGGGGTTGGGCTTTCTCATCATGGGCCAGAAAAACCTCATCAAACCAATTTCAACAAGCTTTAAACTTTAAACACATGGACTAAGAGACAGATGAGAGCACAGAGATTCACTTCAAACCAAGCTAAGTGTGTTTAAAGTTTTAAAGCTTGTTGAAATTATTTGAGGTTTTTCTGGCCCATGATGAGAGAGCCCAATCCCGAGTGATCTTTGTTTGTGTCCCTGGGTTTCTCGAGGCCTTTTCCTCACCACAATTTGTTGGTAGTTTCATCGCTATTACAACTGTCATATCCAAGGAGACTACCTTTATGAGTAATATTTTTATTTTATTTACATTTGTACCCCACACTTTCCCACTCATGGCAGGCTCAATGTGGCAGGCAATGGAGGGTTAAGTGACTTGCCCAGAGTCACAAGGAGCTGCCTGTGCTGGGAATCGAACTCAGTTCCTCAGTTCCCCAGGACCAAAGTCCACCACCCTAACCACTAGGCCACTCCTCCACTCTTTGCTGGAAACCCTCCCCCATCTCTCCCTCTCCCCTGCTACTCCTTGTGTCATGGTCTGCAATGAATATTGCATTGCATCCTGTTTTTTTTTTTTTTTTCCACCTTTCCCTACTGAGGAGCACCACACTGTCCCCCACTCCCAATGCCATGTATCCCCTCCTGGGGCAAGAGCCCATGGATGATGCACTCAGTGGGGGTCAGGTTAGCGGTGGCTTGTGCCGGGGGGTTGGCACCAGCCTTCCTCCTCACATCTTGCCTCAGCCGGTGCCACTTTCGCTTGCAGTCCTCCACATCCCCGCCACAGAGGAAGACTGCATTGAGCCTGTCTCTGCTTCCCACGATAATACAGAGAAGGCTGGCTAAGAGGACCGGCCATATAAGAATGAGACGGGCGGGTCTCAGATGGCCACGCTTTCCACCTCATGTGTCTCCCTGCTAGGTTTCATCCTTTATGTGGTGAACCTCAGTCCCCTTTTATGAAGTGCCCACCCTTCCTCAGGTTGTTGGGTGTGGGGAGGGGGGAAGCACATTCTTCAACACAGTCCTACAATCTTCCATAGTTATGGAACCACAACACTTCTAAATTCTAGCCTGCAACCTATTTTCAAGGTGGCCACCGGTACTGAGGGCTTAAGTCGTGGTGAGGGGGAGGGTTTATAATCCAAATTACCTGCAGGTGGCTACAACCTGGTGGCTGGGGTGGTGTAGTGGTTAGAGCAGCAGTCTTGCAATCCAGAGTTGCTGCTCCTTGCGATATTGGGCAAGTCACTTAACCCTCCATTGCCTCAGGTGCAAAGTTAGAGCCCTCCTGGGACCCAGAAATATCCAGAGTACCTGAATGTAAGTCACCTTGAGCTACTACTGAAAGAGAAATATTTCCCCTAGCCTGTGCCTTTCTGTACCTGTTGGATGTTTACTTCATCACAATTGCAATATAATACATCTAATGCTTTTACCATTGCTTTCCCTTTTCTCCTCACCACTGTATACCAGTGCTCAATGTGGAAAGATGACCCAGCTGTTTGTAACTCCTTCCTGGCCCCCACCAGTGTGGTTTGGTTGTGGGTAAGTGTGTCTGGTGATCAGAGAGCAAACATCGTCTAGGCGCTACCTACAGTTTATCTGCAACTTTTGTACTTGGCAGCTCACTAGTGCCACACATCACACACATGTACCTAAGTTTCTCTGTCACAGTTCACCTGTCATGCAATCCATATTGCTGCCTCCTCTCACCTCACATCAACCCCAGCATTTGATAATATGTAGTGCACAAAGTAGAGACACACACCCTGTTCTGTTATATTTTGTGAGTTCTGAAAAATATTAACCTCCTAAGTACATAAATATTGCCATACTGGGGAAAGATCAAAAGGTCCATTGAGCCCAGCATCCTGTTTCCAACAGTGGCCAATCCAGGTCAAAATACCCGGCAAGATCCCAAATATGTACAAAACATTTTATACTGTCCAATTTCCCCCCCCCCCCCCCCTCTCCCCCATATGTCCCTCAATGATGGGCATGTCCTCTCTGGCCGTGTGCAGCAGGCTAATGAGCAGCCTCACTGCCCTATGGTGCTGCTCATTAGCCTGCCACATTGCCCCCATCTCCTGCCTCATTGCTGACAGACACCTCCTGCAGTAACTGGTTTTGCCCATCAACCAGTTGCTGCAGGAGGCGCAGTGCATGGCCGTCAACGCGTGCAGGGCGTACGTGCGGAGTTTCCCTTCAAGTGTGCGAACTTCATACACAATATATTTTCCCCTAGCTGCATGTTCCACAAGTACAGTGTATGTAGTTGTGGACATCCAGATAACAGGGAAAATATAAGGAACGTTGAAAAGTATCAAGTACAATAACGTATTTCTCAAAACTACCATATTCTTTGTATACTTTGGCCAGCCCTGGTTTTGCCGGTTTGAACCGCGATAATGGAATGTCTCCAGTCCTCCGGGACCACTCCAGACTCTAAGGAGGCATTGAGTAGGTCAGACAACGGAGCTGCCAAAACTTCCCCGAGTTCTTTGAGCACCGTCAGATGTATTCCGTCATGCCCCATCACTTTGTCTGTTTGGGAGGAGCGGGCTAAAGTAAAAATAGTCTTTTATCAGCTTCTGCATATTCCTCCCCTTCTCCCTTGACCCTCCCTTGGCTTATCTTTTCCCAACTTTTCTAAGTAGTTTGCTGTTAAGTCATTTGAAATATTTGCAAAGTTTTCATGTGCCTTTAATTTTAGAATTTGGCAGTGTTGATGGTGGGAAAACCCTTGAAGGTCTGAGACTGCTTTTTCTTTTCTTTCTTTTTTTAGGGTTCCCTGATCAACCAGAAATGTCAATTTGATCATTGGATTGGTCTGAAAAAAGAAAAGGAGCAGCCATGGAAATGGTCCGATGGATCTGAATTCAGTAATATACAAGTCTCAGTCTTTACTGTTTACTTAAAGAAACGTGGTGTGGGTAGGGTTTGAGATTTCTCTGGTTCATGGGTGTAAAATGTTAGTGACTTTGTGCTGACACACGGTGGCCAACATTTTTGTCTGCGGAAAAGGCCTTGGAACAGCTTTCTCATGGTTTTACATTTTCACTTGATTTCCCAACTCAGTTCTTGAGTGCGTAGGGTATCATGTTTTTATTAGTCCCTTGCAATGATTTTTTTATGTGTGTATTTGTTGCAGGTTTAAAATTTCAGAGGAACCCGGCTGTGCCTACCTGGATAACGTGAGCCTCTGTAGTGGAAAGGTTTGTGCTTGACATTAAGTTCTGCCTATGTGTTATCATATTTAAAAGACAGGAGTTGATAGCATTATCATATTAAATGATATCCTGACTTTTACAGATTGTACTGAGTTGTACTAAATGGCATAAAAACATGCTTAAGGATGGCGTTTCAAATGAGTCCCTGGAAACCTGGCCAGTTCCTGGGGATGCATTAAACTGTCATCCTCAATTACACGGTCAGCCTTATTGAATTAAATGATGAGATCGTGTTTATAAAGACAGGAGCTCAAGAGCAAACAGACAGAGGTCTCTCTAGTGGAACAGACGTGTTGCCCAGGCCCATTGTGCCCGCTGAGACTCTCTGCCTGACTGTACCTGGACCTTCTGGGTGCTGGCGAAGATGTTGTCTACAACTCAAGCGGTGGTGTATGATTTACTTAAAGAAGTGATAATTTGGATAATACAGAAAACGCTGTCAGGGTGTCTGTCAGATATGCCGGATGGTTAGATTAGCGAAGGTCAGGTAATCAAGATTTTACTGTACATGTAGATAGATGACATGGGATGCTTAGATGCTAAGGATATGGCAATGCAAAGCATGTACAGTGATCCGGGGTATTATTTTGTTTGTTGCTTCTGCTACTCATTAAAGCTACATCTGCCTTGTGCCTTTTATTAAGTGCTGTTAATTGGCGATGAGAAACCCCCCACGTTCCGTGTTATAAATCTTGTTTTAGGTTGGGTCATACTGCCGTGAAATTATTCTCCTTCTGCAGTTGAACTTGTGAGGTCCAGGTGCCCAGCTCCACCCATTCCCTATGTAGTTTCAAATGGGGAAGGTGAAGTAGGAAGGACCTCCCAGTCAGCAGTTGTTGTCTAGGAATGGTCCAGAGTCCAGTTCACAGAGGCAGTGGCTTCCCAAAGAATACACACCAATCCACACGGGTTTGGATAGATATATATATAGTATATATTTGCATATATGTATAGGCTCACAGCACAAGTACAGGTAAATGATATGGTACAAGGATGGGGGTGTTTGTTCAGAGGAAGTAGTGCAAGCAAAGAGCCTTGTGCTCTGCTGCAGAGAGAAAAAGAGAGAAGTGACCTGAGCAGAGTCTGCGCTTCTGCTAGTGTGTGTGTATAGCTTGCCTTATGGGTATTTAAGGGGTGAGGGTATTTTATAGGCTAAGCCTAAGTTTACAGCATAGCAATACTTGTACACCAGTTAAAATAAATTAAATTTGTCCATTCTCATAGGTGATGGTATGATTCACCGTTGATGGTGATGGTGTTGATTATGGTATGATTCACCATTGAAAGATGGAGAACTCTGGCAAGTCTAGAAACCAGATTACTAGGGGGGCGACTCAAGGACCAGATGAAGATAAAAGTACAGAAGCGATCTGGTCACCTTTCTCTCTCCTTGGTCACCCTGTTTATTGACCTTTCTCTCTGTCCTTTTTTCTGGAGTCTATCGGTTGAAAATTCACTTCTAGGACAGGCTTAAAGTTATGCTTTATAAATTTAGGCTTGCCATTTGCCTTCGTTTAAGAAGCTAGTGGGAGATTTTCTGCCAGCCTCATCCTGGTGCATTATGGGACCTGTAGCACTTGATCAATGGGTAGAATCAGGAACTACAAATGCCACACTGCTCTGGGAAGTAAGTTTGGAACCCAGACTCGCACCACAAAGTCTCCCTCCTGGAACTTGGTAATTTTGGCAAATGGCGATGCAAAATGAGCATGGGAAACGAATGGTGTGATGCGTGGGTATATAAAGGATGCGCACCCTTCCTAGAAGTGCAGCAGTTAAGCACAGATCCCGTGGCTAAGTTTGGGCTTCATGTTTACACTGCTGGAATTCAAGTTAGAGCGGTGAGTGAGGCATTAATTGTGTGCATAACCTTTTAGAATAAAGGGGTAAAAGGGTCACGCATTTGATATACCACTGACAGCAGTTTGCCACACCCCCTTTTCAGATGTAGGCTAAATGTTAGGCTTCCTGCCAGGAAGCCTGTGCAATCTCCCTGTGGCAAAGCATCAAGTCAGCTAGGAAACAGACAGGGGCATGCGGTACTTCCTGACAAATCTGCGGAGTGGAACAGGTGGATGTGAAGCGTCTGTTCACGCTTAGAGTTTAGGAAACCGTCTATCTCCTTTTTAAAGGACAAGTCCATAAACCACAACTAAATGGATTTGGGAAAAATCCACAATTCCAGGAATAACATGTATAGAATGTTTGTACATTTGGGAAGCTTGCCAGGTGCCCTTGGCCTGGATTGGCCGCTGTCGTGGACAGGATGCTGGGCTCGATGGACCCTTGGTCTTTTCCCAATGTGGCATTACTATATGTACTTATGAGTGTATGGCAGTGTACTTCAATGACGGCTGTACGGGAAAGTGGAAACAGATTTCCTTGCATACAGTGGGCAAGTTAGGCTCACTCCCACTCCAAAAAACTTCCTTCAAGATTCACGCAGTGCTGGTGATCGCTGCATACTGAAAGTCTTCTGTATGAGAGTTGTTGTTCTCAGAGTTTCTTCTGTACGAGAGTTGTTCTGAGAGTGGCGCTGCTTCTGTTATTAAACCTTGTTTTTGTTTGATGAAATTTTATTAATTTATAATGATGGGGGGGTAAGAGATGCAAAATTTGAAGGGGGGGGGGGGGGGTAAGAGATGCAAAATTTGAAGGAGGTGGAAAATGAACAGAGCAGATCGTTAAAAGACAAATGTAATTTATTGTTAAAAACCAATTAAAAAAATATATAACAGCCCGACACAGGCCGTGTTTTGCCCAACAGGGCTGCTTCAGGGGCTACAAAAGAGATCAAAATAAGCCCATCTTAGGAGAGCAAATTGTAGCGGACATGGAGACTGAATTTGCTATATTAACTAAATCCTTCCACTTATTTACAAATGTTCCCCCCCCCCCCCCCCCCCCAGTTTTACTGGCTTATCTTTTCCTCTGGCAAAACTACTTTGGGGAGAGGATATTTGGCCAGCATTTCCGGCTGAGACGCTATAGTCTGGTGCTCCAGTTTTTGCTGTTAAACTCATTTGGTATATTTGCAAAGTTTTCATGTGCCTTTAAGTTTAGAATTTGGCAGTGTTGATGGTGGGAAAACCCTTGAAGGTCTGAGACTGTGCTTTTTCTTTTTCTTTTTTCTAGGGTTCCCTGATCAACCAGAAGTGTCAGACCAATCCCAGTGATCAAAGGAACAGCCGCTCCAGTCAAAGGAACAGCCACCTATTTATTTAAAGAAATGTGGTGTGGGTAGGGTTTCTGATTGGTTCATGGGTGTAAAATGTTAGTGACTTTGTGCTGACACATGGTGGAACAGCTTTCTCATGGTTTTACATTTTCACTTGATTTCCCAACTCAGTTCTTGAGTGCGTAGGGTATCATGTTTTTATTAGTCCCTTGCAATGATTTTTTTTGTTTGTTGCAGGTTTAAAATTTCAGAGGAACCCGGCTGTGCCTACTTGGATAATGTGAGCCTCTGTAATGGAAAAGTTTTTGCTTGACATTAAATATGATAACACATAGGCAGAACTTAATGAACTAATTGATACCTTTAAGACAGGAGTTTAATATGATACAAATGATGTACTGACTTTTACATAGTGACTTAGTGATTTGTACTAAATGGAATAAAAACATGTTTACATTAAACTGTCACATCCTCATGGTCAGCCTTATTGAATTAAATGATGAGATTGTGTTTATTCGTAGGTATAAAGATAGGAGCTCAAGGGCAAACAGACAGAGGTCTCCCTAGTGGAACAGACATGTTGCCTAGGGCCATTGTGCTCACTGAGACTCTCTCTCTGCCTGACTGTACCTGGACTCCATTCCTTTATTTATTCTTTGTGAAGGTTTAACCAGGAGGTTGTTGGCGAAGATGCCACCATGAGCTGCCCTTCAGACTCCATCACAAATTTTGTAAGAATATTTTACAAAAAAGAACACAACCAGGATACCTTGACAGCTGTACTATTTATTGCATTTGTATCCCACAATGTGGCTTACAAGGGCCAGAAAAAGCTGAGGGATGAGAAAGATCTAAGCAGACAGGTATAGAAATCGTTAGCTGTAACACATTACTACTGACTGACTTGAAAACAATTATCTGACTCATGTAGGCTGAAGCCTGTGGTGGAGTGATGCAAATTAAAGCCATCTTAGGTGGAGACTGGCTTCAGCTTTGTGACATCATGCCATCTGTTTATTGCTTGGTACTGTATCTAAGCTGACTGTATCTATTGAAGCTGGTGCTGCAGGTCCCATAATGCATTAAACCAGTGCTACCTAAAATCTCCCCTTTTGAACTGGTAAATTGGCAGCTTTGGGTTATGGAATGACATGGGGAAAATGTTGTCTCCATCCCCACCCATAATCCCTGTGTCAAAAGTGAGATCCAGAGTACAGAATGAGATCCAATTTTGTGTAACCAAAACCCCCTTCCTTACTGGAAACGCATAGAGAAGAACTCAATTCCACTTAAGTAACACCTTTCAGTAATTCTCATGCTCAGCAGCACATTGTGTGAACTGTATTTACTGTAATAAAGTTTTTTAAGAACATTCTGCTGCTGCAAACAAAACCAACCGCTACGAGATCTATTTTATTTAGTGTCTTGCTGCTTTATACCACCATACGCCTAATAGTCTGTGTGGCCTGAGAACCTTGGAAAGCTACTGCTCTCACATTGCTTTTCTATTGCCTACCGTGTTGGGGGGCACAGGGGTGTAGCGAGACCTTGAGGTGGTGGGGGCACATTTTGGTCACCACTGCTCGCGTACCGCCCACTGCTGCCACCGCAAATACCTTGGCTGGGACTTTGTCCAGCAGTGGTCTCCAGCGCCGCTGCATTGCCTGCTCTGCTCCTCCTCCCCCTCACATCCAGCATGCATGCTGCTTTTAGTGAAACTAATCATGCTCAATTTCTCTAAAGGCAGCGTGCCCAACGTGAGGGGGAGAGAGCAGGGAGGAATGTGGCACTGCTGCAGCAGTCTAGCACTGGACGCACAGACTAACTGGACAAAGTCTTCAGATGGCGGAAGTTGGGGATCCTTCCAGCTAACCAGGGACCCAGAGGAAATTGGGGGGGGGGGGGGAGGGCTAGGCCCCCATGGCCCCCACCTAGCAGGTGCAGTCTGCTTTCTCCTTTTCCTATTTGGAAATCTCGTCATGTCACTAAGTTGGTGAAGTCAAAAATGAGTTCCTGTCTGCTGCTGTCAATCCAGTTTTGTAGGGGTCGTGGAAGTAAGTTTCCACTGTGATGTAGCCATTCCACATTTCCACTGTGATGTAGCCATTCCACGGCACAACCTGTGGACACAGATACAGCTAGATAAAGAGAAAAGAGAAGGTTTTCAATAAAGAGAGATTGACAGGTTTATTGCATCTTTAATGGAAATCTCAAAGGGATTCCGAATGCAGCCATTTCCCTTTAGTCCTCTATAATAATCAGTACCATAAAATGATGGATGGTACATTGGGCTGTATCATTGTGCTGTAGGGTGCTTGAAGGTGAGGATGCAAATGAAGACACTGGAGATCTTTTGTTGACACCGTGATACTACTGTTGGTCCTGGGTTGGAGTGTCCAGTGTTTTACTGGGGATGGATATATTGGTGACTGAAACTGATGATGTTCCTATATGGTTGGTCATGGTTGTCTGGTTTCCATGAGCATGGGCAGGCTGAGGGCAAAAGCAGTTGCTTGGCAGGCAATACAGCAGAGAACAGTGCTGGAGGAAGGAGGGCTCTTCTATAGTAGTAAGTTCTTTGTCTGAGTGTTCTTTATCTGAGAGAGTTTCTTCCTCTGAGTTCTATTTTATGAGAGTTGTTAGTTTCTTCTGTACGAAAGTTGTTCTGTACAAAAGTTGTGCTTCTCAGAGTTTCTTCTGTAGGAAAGTTGTGCTTCTGTACGAGAGCTGTGCTTCTATACAAAAGTTGTGCTTCTCAGTTTCTTCTGTAGGAAAGTTGTGCTTCTCAGAGTTTCTTCTGTACTAGCGCTGTTCTTCTGTACAAAAGTTGTGCTTCCCAGAGTTTCTTCTGTAGGAAAGTTGTGCTTCCCAGAGTTTCTTCTGTAGGAAAGTTGTGCTTCCCAGAGTTTCTTCTGTACGAGAGCTGTTCTTCTGTAGGAAAGTTGTGCTTCTCAGAGTTTCTTCTGTACGAGAGCTGTTCTTCTGTAGGAAAGTTGTGCTTCTCAGTTTCTTCTGTACGAGAGCTGTGCTTCTCAGAGTTTCTTCTGTACGAGAGCTGTTCTTCTGTAGGAAAGTTGTGCTTCCCAGAGTTTCTTCTGTAGGAAAGTTGTGCTTCTCAGTTTCTTCTGTACGAGAGCAGTTCTTCTGTAGGAAAGTTGTGCTTCAGAGTTTCTTCTGTACGAGAGCTGTTCTTCTGTACGAGAGCTGTTCTTCTGTACGAGAGCTGTGCTTCTCAGAGTTTCTTCTGTACGAGAGCTGTTCTTCTGTAGGAAAGTTGTGCTTCCCAGAGTTTCTTCTGTAGGAAAGTTGTGCTTCCCAGAGTTTCTTCTCTACGAGAGTTGTGCTTCTCAGAGTTTCTTCTGTAGGAAAGTTGTGCTTCTGTAGGAAAGTTGTGCTTCTCAGAGTTTCTTCTGTACGAGAGCTGTGCTTCTGTAGGAAAGTTGTGCTTCCCAGAGTTTCTTCTCTACGAGAGTTGTGCTTCTCAGAGTTTCTTCTGTAGGAAAGTTGTGCTTCCCAGAGTTTCTTCTGTAGGAAAGTTGTGCTTCTCAGTTTCTTCTGTACGAGAGCTGTGCTTCTCAGAGTTTCTTCTGTAGAAAAGTTGTGCTTCTCAGAGTTTCTTCTGTAGGAAAGTTGTGCTTCTCAGAGTTTCTTCTCTATGAGAGCTGTTCTTCTGTAGGAAAGTTGTGCTTCCCAGAGTTTCTTCTGTAGGAAAGTTGTGCTTCTCAGTTTTCTTCTGTACGAGAGCTGTGCTTCTCAGAGTTTCTTCTGTACGAGAGCAGTTCTTCTGTAGAAAAGTTGTGCTTCTCAGAGTTTCTTCTCTACGAGAGTTGTGCTTCTCAGAGTTTCTTCTGTACGAGAGCTGTTCTTCTGTAGGAAAGTTGTGCTTCCCAGAGTTTCTTCTGTAGGAAAGTTGTGCTTCCCAGAGTTTCTTCTGTAGGAAAGTTGTGCTTCTCAGAGTTTCTTCTGTACGAGAGCTGTGCTTCTGTAGGAAAGTTGTGCTTCCCAGAGTTTCTTCTGTAGGAAAGTTGTGCTTCTCAGTTTTCTTCTGTACGAGAGCTGTTCTTCTGTAGAAAAGTTGTGCTTCTCAGAGTTTCTTCTGTACGAGAGCAGTTCTTCTGTAGGAAAGTTGTGCTTCTCAGAGTTTCTTCTCTACGAGAGTTGTGCTTCTCAGAGTTTCTTCTGTACGAGAGCTGTTCTTCTGTAGGAAAGTTGTGCTTCTGTAGGAAAGTTGTGCTTCTCAGAGTTTCTTCTGTACGAGAGCTGTTCTTCTTTAGGAAAGTTGTGCTTCTCAGTTTCTTCTGTACGAGAGCAGTTCTTCTGTAGGAAAGTTGTGCTTCTCAGAGTTTCTTCTCTACGAGAGTTGTGCTTCTCAGAGTTTCTTCTGTACGAGAGCTGTTCTTCTGTAGGAAAGTTGTGCTTCTCAGAGTTTCTTCTGTACGAGAGCTGTTCTTCTGTAGGAAAGTTGTGCTTCTCAGAGTTTCTTCTCTACGAGAGTTGTGCTTCTCAGAGTTTCTTCTGTACGAGAGCTGTTCTTCTGTAGGAAAGTTGTGCTTCTCAGAGTTTCTTCTCTACGAGAGCTGTTCTTCTGTAGGAAAGTTCTGCTTCTCAGAGTTTCTTCTCTACGAGAGTTGTGCTTCTCAGAGTTTCTTCTGTACGAGAGCTGTTCTTCTGTAGGAAAGTTGTGCTTCTCAGAGTTTCTTCTCTACGAGAGTTGTGCTTCTCAGAGTTTCTTCTGTACGAGAGCTGTTCTTCTGTACGAGAGCTGTGCTTCTCAGAGTTTCTTCTGTACAAGAGCTGTTCTTCTGTAGGAAAGTTGTGCTTCTCAGAGTTTCTTCTGTACGAGAGCTGTTCTTCTGTAGGAAAGTTGTGCTTCTCAGAGTTTCTTCTCTACGAGAGTTGTGCTTCTCAGAGTTTCTTCTGTACGAGAGCTGTTCTTCTGTAGGAAAGTTGTGCTTCTCAGAGTTTCTTCTCTACGAGAGTTGTGCTTCTCAGAGTTTCTTCTGTACGAGAGCTGTTCTTCTGTACGAGAGCTGTGCTTCTCAGAGTTTCTTCTGTACAAGAGCTGTTCTTCTGTAGGAAAGTTGTGCTTCCCAGAGTTTCTTCTGTAGGAAAGTTGTGCTTCCCAGAGTTTCTTCTGTAGGAAAGTTGTGCTTCTGTAGGAAAGTTGTGCTTCTCAGAGTTTCTTCTGTACGAGAGCTGTTCTTCTGTAGGAAAGTTGTGCTTTTCAGAGTTTCTTCTCTACGAGAGTTGTGCTTCTCAGAGTTTCTTCTGTACGAGAGCTGTTCTTCTGTAGGAAAGTTGTGCTTCTCAGAGTTTTCTTCTCTACGAGAGTTGTGCTTCTCAGAGTTTCTTCTGTACGAGAGCTGTTCTTCTGTAGGAAAGTTGTGCTTCTCAGAGTTTCTTCTCTACGAGAGTTGTGCTTCTCAGAGTTTCTTCTGTACGAGAGCTGTTCTTCTGTAGGAAAGTTGTGCTTCTCAGAGTTTCTTCTGTACGAGAGCTGTGCTTCTGTAGGAAAGTTGTGCTTCTCAGAGTTTCTTCTGTACGAGAGCTGTGCTTCTCAGAGTTTCTTCTGTACGAGAGCTGTTCTTCTGTAGGAAAGTTGTGCTTCCCAGAGTTTCTTCTGTAGGAAAGTTGTGCTTCTCAGTTTTCTTCTGTACGAGAGCTGTTCTTCTGTAGGAAAGTTGTGCTTCCCAGAGTTTCTTCTGTAGGAAAGTTGTGCTTCTCAGAGTTTCTTCTGTAGGAAAGTTGTGCTTCTCAGTTTTCTTCTGTACGAGAGCTGTTCTTCTGTAGGAAAGTTGTGCTTCTGTAGGAAAGTTGTGCTTCTCAGAGTTTCTTCTGTACGAGAGCTGTTCTTCTGTAGGAAAGTTGTGCTTCTCAGAGTTTCTTCTGTACGAGAGCTGTTCTTCTGTAGGAAAGTTGTGCTTCTCAGTTTCTTCTGTACGAGAGCTGTTCTTCTGTAGGAAAGTTGTGCTTCTCAGAGTTTCTTCTGTAGGAAAGTTGTGCTTCTGTATGAGAGCTGTTCTTCTGTAGGAAAGTTGTGCTTCTCAGAGTTTCTTCTGTACGAGAGCAGTTCTTCTGTAGAAAAGTTGTGCTTCTCAGAGTTTCTTCTCTACGAGAGTTGTGCTTCTCAGAGTTTCTTCTGTACGAGAGCTGTTCTTCTGTAGGAAAGTTGTGCTTCCCAGAGTTTCTTCTGTAGGAAAGTTGTGCTTCTCAGAGTTTCTTCTGTAGGAAAGTTGTGCTTCTGTATGAAAGTTGTGCTTCTCAGAGTTTCTTCTGTAGGAAAGTTGTGCTTCCCAGAGTTTCTTCTGTAGGAAAGTTGTGCTTCCCAGAGTTTCTTCTGTACGAGAGCTGTTCTTCTGTACGAAAGCTGTGCTTCTCAGAGTTTCTTCTGTACGAGAGCTGTTCTTCTGTACGAAAGCTGTGCTTCTGTACGAAAGCTGTGCTTCTCAGAGTTTCTTCTGTACGAGAGCTGTTCTTCTGTACGAAAGCTGTGCTTCTCAGAGTTTCTTCTGTACGAGAGCTGTTCTTCTGTAGAAAAGTTGTGCTTCTCAGAGTTTCTTCTGTACGAGAGCTGTTCTTCTGTACGAAAGCTGTGCTTCTGTACGAAAGCTGTGCTTCTCAGAGTTTCTTCTGTACGAGAGCTGTTCTTCTGTAGAAAAGTTGTGCTTCTCAGAGTTTCTTCTCTACGAGAGTTGTGCTTCTCAGAGTTTCTTCTGTACGAGAGCTGTTCTTCTGTACGAGAGCTGTGCTTCTCAGAGTTTCTTCTGTACAAGAGCTGTTCTTCTGTAGGAAAGTTGTGCTTCTCAGAGTTTCTTCTGTACGAGAGCTGTTCTTCTGTAGGAAAGTTGTGCTTCTCAGAGTTTCTTCTGTACAAGAGCTGTTCTTCTGTAGGAAAGTTGTGCTTCCCAGAGTTTCTTCTGTAGGAAAGTTGTGCTTCCCAGAGTTTCTTCTGTAGGAAAGTTGTGCTTCTGTAGGAAAGTTGTGCTTCTCAGAGTTTCTTCTGTACGAGAGCTGTTCTTCTGTAGGAAAGTTGTGCTTTTCAGAGTTTCTTCTCTACGAGAGTTGTGCTTCTCAGAGTTTCTTCTGTACGAGAGCTGTTCTTCTGTAGGAAAGTTGTGCTTCTCAGAGTTTCTTCTCTACGAGAGTTGTGCTTCTCAGAGTTTCTTCTGTACGAGAGCTGTTCTTCTGTAGGAAAGTTGTGCTTCTCAGAGTTTCTTCTCTACGAGAGTTGTGCTTCTCAGAGTTTCTTCTGTAAGAGAGCTGTTCTTCTGTAGGAAAGTTGTGCTTCTCAGAGTTTCTTCTGTACGAGAGCTGTGCTTCTGTAGGAAAGTTGTGCTTCTCAGAGTTTCTTCTGTACGAGAGCTGTGCTTCTCAGAGTTTCTTCTGTACGAGAGCTGTTCTTCTGTAGGAAAGTTGTGCTTCCCAGAGTTTCTTCTGTAGGAAAGTTGTGCTTCTCAGTTTTCTTCTGTACGAGAGCTGTTCTTCTGTAGGAAAGTTGTGCTTCCCAGAGTTTCTTCTGTAGGAAAGTTGTGCTTCCCAGAGTTTCTTCTGTAGGAAAGTTGTGCTTCTCAGTTTTCTTCTGTACGAGAGCTGTTCTTCTGTAGGAAAGTTGTGCTTCTGTAGGAAAGTTGTGCTTCTCAGAGTTTCTTCTGTACGAGAGCTGTTCTTCTGTAGGAAAGTTGTGCTTCTCAGAGTTTCTTCTGTACGAGAGCTGTTCTTCTGTAGGAAAGTTGTGCTTCTCAGTTTCTTCTGTACGAGAGCTGTTCTTCTGTAGGAAAGTTGTGCTTCTCAGAGTTTCTTCTGTAGGAAAGTTGTGCTTCTGTATGAGAGCTGTTCTTCTGTAGGAAAGTTGTGCTTCTCAGAGTTTCTTCTGTACGAGAGCAGTTCTTCTGTAGAAAAGTTGTGCTTCTCAGAGTTTCTTCTCTACGAGAGTTGTGCTTCTCAGAGTTTCTTCTGTACGAGAGCTGTTCTTCTGTAGGAAAGTTGTGCTTCCCAGAGTTTCTTCTGTAGGAAAGTTGTGCTTCCCAGAGTTTCTTCTGTAGGAAAGTTGTGCTTCTGTATGAAAGTTGTGCTTCTCAGAGTTTCTTCTGTAGGAAAGTTGTGCTTCCCAGAGTTTCTTCTGTAGGAAAGTTGTGCTTCTGTATGAAAGTTGTGCTTCTCAGAGTTTCTTCTGTAGGAAAGTTGTGCTTCCCAGAGTTTCTTCTGTACGAGAGCTGTTCTTCTGTACGAAAGCTGTGCTTCTCAGAGTTTCTTCTGTACGAGAGCTGTTCTTCTGTACGAAAGCTGTGCTTCTGTACGAAAGCTGTGCTTCTCAGAGTTTCTTCTGTACGAGAGCTGTTCTTCTGTACGAAAGCTGTGCTTCTCAGAGTTTCTTCTGTACGAGAGCTGTTCTTCTGTAGAAAAGTTGTGCTTCTCAGAGTTTCTTCTGTACGAGAGCTGTTCTTCTGTACGAAAGCTGTGCTTCTGTACGAAAGCTGTGCTTCTCAGAGTTTCTTCTGTACGAGAGCTGTTCTTCTGTAGGAAAGTTGT